>NC_140976.1:54647241-54714741 GCF_056783735.1 Eptatretus burgeri | reverse complement strand
CGCCAACACGTGGCTTATGGTCTTCCTCTACTCTCATCGCCAACACGTGGCTTATGGTCTTCCTCTACTCTCATCGCCAACACGTAGCTTCCAACGTAATCCTTTCATCTCCTCTCCCTGTTCGGACTGGAGTGCTCCAAGGGAGTGTTTTAAGCCCCCATCCTATTCCTAATCTTCATCAACAATCTCTCTGACTCTGGAAAATCCTTTTTATCAATTTGATGTTGACTCTTCCCTTTGCCGTGACATTCCTCATCCTTCAGCCAGGCATGCTGCAGCCTCTTCCCTCTCTTTAGACCTTGACAAAAATCACAAGATGGTCAAACACTTGGAATGCATTTTTCAATCCTCACGACAAATCTTACACTCTCACTATCTCTCTCCGAAAGGACCGGACAACAAAAACCCTCTTATCTACTTTCTGAACAATCCACTTGAGAAAGTTCATTCATCCAAACTCTTGGATCTCATTATCAGCCATGATCTTTATTGGGCAAACCACATTAATAACTTGGCATTCAAAGCCAGTCATCTGACCGGACATCTTCTGTCCTGCAAAGTCCTTCCTTGGCACACCTGAACTCTTGTCCACCTGCAAGGTCTTCATCGGCAGCACGATAGAGTACTGCTCTTCCCTCTGGGCTAGTGCCACTGCCCACATACAGCATCAGTCATGTAGAGGTCCCATTTAAAACACAATAGTAGCCCAAATGGTCCCCTTTCACAGGGTAAATAGGACCAAAAAAATAAAAATAGGACCATGCGTCCTGAAGCTCAACTGGATCAGAAGCAACAGTCACTCAAATCCCCCGCAGATCCCCTTAGACCCTGATTTTTTTTTATGCCGTAAACAAACTTTGGTACATCACGGGTGATGAAGGTCGCGGTCAAGTTTCATTGAAATTGTGTCTGTAGTTTTGGAGAAGAGAACAAACACCTTTTTTGAGGGGCTCAAACCCCCCGCACCGCAGTGCCCCTTAAGTCCTGATATGTTTTTTTTTTTAATGCTGTGAACAAATTTTGGTTCATCACGGGTAATGAAGGTTGTGGTCAAGCTTCATCAAAATTGTGCATAGTTACGGAAAAAAGAGCAAATACCTATATTGCGGGGGGTCAAATCCCCCCCCCCCCGTAGACTCCCTGAATGATTACAGATTTTGATGCGGTAAATACACTTTGGTACATCATGGAGAATGAAGGTTGTGGTCAAGTTTTACCAAAATAATGTGTGTAGTTTCGGAGAGGAGAGCAAATACCTATTTTGGGGGGGGGGGGTCAAAAAACCCCCTGTAGACCCTCTTAATGAGCGCAGATTTTGATGCAGTAAATACACCTTCATGAGGCATCAGATATGAAGTTTGTGGCCAAGTTTTATCAAAATCGTGTTTGGCTCAAGCGATAATGACTGAAGTGTTTATGGACTGACTGGCTCACTCACTCAATCACCTACGGACAATGCTTGATCGCATAAGCTCACCTGACTAAAATCCAGGTGAGCTAAAAATGCAACGTTCCACCTTGTTTCCCATGGTTTGTTCGATTTACTGTAAATATACATTGTTGTTTGTATCAACACTTGTAAATTTGTTGAACAATATCAATATGTATTGACATCAGACGTTATCCACATTTTAATGCGAGTCTTGTTACCTCCACCACCGAAGGTAGACGGAGGTTATGTTGTCACCTCTGTTTGTCTGTGAGCAGGATAACTCTAAAAGTTATGGACGGATTTGGGCAAAACTTGGTGGACAGGTCGGGTGTGTGACAAGGACTAATTGATTACATTTTGGTGAAGATCCTGATCCGGAATTTGAGATTTTTAATATTTTTAAAAAGTGATTCTTCACCACTAAGAGATGGGGCCATTAAACGACATGTAGCACAATATCTCAAAAACTTGTGGACATATTATGACAAAACTTGGTGGATGAGTTGGGTAGGTGACAAGACCAAGCCGGTTACATTTTGGTTCAGGTCCGGATGCAGACCTTGCCTATCAGTGGGTTAGACTCTTCAGACTGGTGGAGGTTTGCGCATTACAGAGTGCCAATCCAGTTGCATTTGTATACGTCAACCATAGTTTTTAGCCTCCATTGGACTTCGTCTGAAACGGGTTCTTATGGATTTGATCTCGATTTTCGTGTCCGTCCGTGTGTGCATGCGTGAGTGCGTCCACAACCATGTATCGTACATGTATGGACCGATTTTATTCGTACTTGGGACCAAAATAACACATGACTCCACATATGCACATCTTTTTTTTTTGACATCAGATCCAAGATAGCTGACTGGCGTCCATTTTAGTCGTAAAATAAAACCTGGAGTTAAACACGTCCTTGACCATTTCTTGGCAATGTTTGGCCGGATGAGTAATAGTGCTGGTCCTTTTGGTGTCACGTGATGTTGTTGTTGTTGGTATATGGAGGGCTTGTTTTCCCCTTGTGCCGGATGTTGTAATTATTAATGGCACAGGAGGCACGGTTCAGTGTGTTTCTAGAGTTCCGGTGCACGGTTTGGAGAAGAAGGGAGCCATTTTGTGTGAGTGCTCATCATCGAGATTTGCATCAAGTTAGGTGCGTGTGGTCTCCGGTGGTTAGACTCTGCTGACTGAAGTGACCGCACAGTCGGACAGCTCTCTTGTGTTTCCTTGTTTGAGATGTATCGGTAGTTTATGCTAATGCATGCATACTTGGGTGCACCGGGGCATGGGTAAGGAGAGTCATGTGACCCGGCCATGTTCCGGTGCTGTGCTGTGTCTGGATTAAATCTGTTGTTCCCACTTCAGAGCCTTCGTCCCTGTCTATTGAGTACATGATGGTGGCGATGAGGATGTCTTCGTGCATCGGCATATTGCAAGAATACACAGTGGGGAATGATTGGGAAGACAAACTGATCGTCTGAAGGAGTATTCGTGGCAAACAAAATGGACACCGATGAGGACGCTGAAAGGCGGCGAGTTGTATTACTGACCTTATGCGGCGCCCCGACGTACAGCCTCATCAAAGATCTTCTGGCCTCAGCCAAACCTTCTGACAAACCGAATGAGGAGCTCGTCAATCTCATGAAAAGATATTATCACCCTAAACCGGGTAAGATCGTCTCGAGATGGAAATTTTATACCCACCATCATCAAGATGGTCAGTCAGCATCCGAGTTCGTGGCTGATTTACGCCGACTCGCCGAACATTGTGAGTTTACAGATAAACTCGAAGAGATATTACGTAATTTCTTTATAATAGGCATCAATGACGACTCGACTCTGCGGAAACTCCTGACTGAATCCGACCCCAATTTGGCTCATGTCATGGAAATAGCCACTGTGTGTATGCAAACTGCCGAGAGCCTGTGTGTGATCTCCAGGTCAGGTATGGGAGCATGTGCCAGAACAGCGCGTCGCTGCGTCCACTTTCTGCCGGTACTCCAGGGGCCTCCGTCTGGCCATCCCCCAGGCAGATGCCAGGCCCATCCCCATCTCCTTGAGATGATGGTCAACCTGCGGAAACCACGAGGCACTTGGTCAGCCCACTGGCCTCCTCCACTCATGAGACTCCCTCGCTGAGAGAATCTGGTGAGCAGGATCAGCGTCAGGAAAACGAGCCACATGTCCATACAGCCGCAACTGATGCTCACGGACCATGCAGGTAACAAATCTCATCCGAGTCTCTCTCAGCAACCGCTCGTTGGACACAAAATCTGACCAGCAATAGCCAAGGATTCTCCGAAGAGACCTGGTACCAAAGGAATTAAGTCTCCGTCTCAGATCCTTGGTCAGAGTCCAAGTCTCGCATCCATAGAGCAAGACTGGAAGTACCAAGGACCTGAAGACTCGGACTTTCGTCCTCCCGCACAGGTACCGGCAGCGCCACACCCCATGATCCAGTGAATCCATGACTCCCCAGGCCCGACCCAGACGTCTATTGACCTCTGACTCACAGCCAGTAGAGACATGAATATCACTGCCAAGGTAAGTGAATCTCTCCATGACCTCAACATCCTCAGCACAAACAGACACAGACAGGACAGCAGCATCCAAGATGTCACCGAAAGCCTGGATCTTAGTTTTGACCCAAGAAACCCGTAATCCCAGTGGCACCGACTCCTCATTCAGCACCTCGAGGGCCCCCAAGAGGATGTCTAAAGTCTCCGCAAAGATGACTGCATCATCTGCAAAATCAAGGTCCGAGATCTTGACATTCCCAAACGATGCACCGCAGCTTGATCTCTCCGACATCCTCCCTAAAATCCAGTCCATACAAGTGCTGAAAAGTGTGGGGGCAAGTACACACCCCTGACGAACTCCAGTAACAACTGGAAATAAGTCAGAGATGGTACCACCACACTTCACAGCACTCTCTGTACCAGGGTAGAGCACGACGACCAAGAATCCTCCAGAGGACATCCCGATTCACTGAATCGAACGCTTTACAGAGATCAACATAGGCTGCATGATCTCCAACAAGTCAAAAGTTATCCAGCAGGACCCATCGGTTAACAAGGTAACCTTTGGCTACAAGTAAAAGTGTTTTAGCAAGCCACCAAATTCACCTCCACCTCCTGACATTTCTGAATCTACCCAGAAGGTTGGAGTAACTTGGTGTTGTGGTGTTAATCATCAAGTTTTCCAATGTCGGTAGAGGAATTATACCTGTGACAACTGTGGTAAGCGGGGACACTTGAAGGTCGTTGTCCTCGATCCAAGTCAAAGAACTTGTCTCCTCCTTATCACATTGAGGTGAACCCTGATGCAGCGACAATAGGTCACAGAGCACAACCTGCAGCCGAGAGTCAAGTGAGGAACTTCGTGAGGTTTTCTCTGTTGGAACAAAGAGCTCCGATGCTCCAATTACAGTTGATGTAACAATCGATAAGATCCCAGTGAGGATGGAAGTCGATACCGGCGCTTCCAGATCAATTCTGAGCGAGAGCAAGTTCACCTCCATCTACCCTCCGAAAAAGGCTCCTGCACTCCGGCCTGTATCTACTGACTTGAGGACATACACCAAGGAGGTGGTTCCTGTAGTTGGCTCAGCTAATCTAACTGGAGGATATGGAAACAGCACTCATGTCCTACCACTACTGATAGTGTGTGGCGAAGGACCGACCCTCTAAGACCGAGATTGGCTAAAAATAATCAGACTTCATTGGAGTGACGTAAACAGTCTCCAACTCTGATGTGTGATATGATACCGTGCTCAACAAGTACCCTGGCCTATTCAGTGATGGTGTTGGTACCTTTGCAGGGCCCAAAGTGAGGATTCATGTTTCTGCAGCTGCTCAGCCATTGCTCCATAAGGCTAGACCTGTGCCCCACATGATGCGACCAATGATCGAATGTGAGCTTGACCACCTGCAGAGTGAGGGCATCATCTCACCAGTGGAGTACTCTGACTGGGCGGCATCTATCGTTTCAATACCCAAAGCAGATAGAACAGTACGCATTTGTAGGGACTACAAAACGACGATCAACCGATATTCAAAGCTGGATGGCTCCCCTTTTCCCAAAGCAGAGAATCTGTTCACCACTCTCATTGTTTTTTTGGATGTCTAATTGAATCTCTCACCACTCATTGTCAAGGCTGTTAAAACCATGCTGTCCTCCTCGCCATTACTTGTCCATTACGACCCATCCAAGGAACTTGTTCTCAGTTTGTATACATCACGAGCCCGATCTGGCACCGTACGTCACGATGCTCAAGTCGAACAAGAGGAGTTAGCGTGTGTCTGGGGCACCTTAAAGATACACCAACATGTCTTTGGAAGACATATCACCATTGAGACTGATCACAAACCCTTGTTCGGTCTCCTGTGCGAGACCAGAGCCATTCTGCCCACATCATCAGGTCGTGTACAACGTTGGGCGTTGACCCTTGCCGGTTATGACTATTCATTGGTTTACTGCCAAGGTAAGGAAATGTTCTGTGCTGACGTGCTCAGTCGCTTTCCGCTTCCCACAACCATCCCAGCATCTCCACAATCTGACGATATCATTTATCTCATGGCTAGCATCATTCACGATGAGGCGCGCGTAACCGTAAACAGATTGCTTGTGCGACCAATATCAATCCAGATTTGTCACAAATTAAACGCTGTGTTATGTCAGATGATTGGGGATCACTACCGGAAGGGGTGAAACAGTACCTCATCCGGAAGGATGGGCTCTCTATTGATGCAGACTGCCTGCTTGGGGGTAGCCGAATGATAATTCCGCCTAAACTCCGCGGGAAAATTATCAGTGAACTCCACAATGCTCATCCAGGCGTAGTCACGTAGTCATCATGGAGACTATTGCCTGAGCCCATGTTTGGTGGCCTGGTTTGGACAGTGACGTTGTCTAGTGCACGCCATTGTTACCCTCGCCAAAGGAGAGGGTATTGCATTTGGGTCCATTTGTTTGTCTGTTTGTTTGTTACTTGGCAAAAACAAATTTTTTTGACAAGTATGTTGATCGCCTCCGTTTGTTTGTGTATTTGTTTGTCTGTCCGCTCGCCTCCAGCCCAAACGGCTCAACCGATCGTTCCGAAAATTTCAGAGATTACTGTCACCGACCCTGTGGGTTGCGACGGCCACGCATTGAAGTTTCATGAAATTTGGTCGACTGTAAAGGTCTACCGTTTAGGCCAACAGATCTAATAGGCCAACAGGCCAATTTGAGCCAAATTTTCTAAAATCCTCAAATTTCATCTGATTGACTTGAAATCTGAAGACCATTTGCATATGAGGTCGATGAACTCACCCACCTATTAATTTTGAGGTCAAAATAGACCAAAAGGTCAACATAGGCCAAATTTCGAAAATCCTCAATTTTTATCCAATTGACAAAATTTGAAGAGCATTTGCATATCAGGTCACTGAATTGAACCACCTACTAATTTTGCGGTAAACATAGGCCAAAAGGTCGACATAGGCCAATTTGTGTGAAATTTTCTAAAATCCTCAATTTTCATCGGATTGTCTTGAAATTTGGACAAGATTTGCATATCAGGTCAATTAATTCAACCACCTATTCATTTTGAGGAAAACGTAGGCCAAAGGGTCAACACAGACCAAAAAGTCAGCATCGGCCAAATTTCTAAAATCATCAATTTTAATCTAATCTATCTATAATTCCAGCAGTGTGTGTGTGTGTGTGTGTGTGTGTGTGTGTGTGTGTGTGTGTGTGTGTGTGTGTGTGTGTGTGTGTGTGTGTGTGTGTGTGTGTGTGTGTGTGTGTGTGTGTGTGTGTGTGTGTGTGTGTGTGACCGCTGTTTCTCGACAACCACTTGTCTGATCTAATTGAAACTTGCCAGGTATATTGCTGGAGACCTGAGGATGTGCCTTTTCAAGGTTTGATATTAATCGGACAAGTGCTTCCCAAGTTATGGCCATTTATTTACCAAACCAATGACAGGACACGGTGCTATGACATCACGATTGACGTCATAATTCTATTTTTTCTTTATTTTTTTTCACATACGGCAACGCACATATGGGCACGCATGTACGGGCACGCACGTACGGGAACGTACTAGTTAACTTGAAATTTGAAGAGCATCTTCATGTCAGGTAGCTGAATTCAACTACCAATTAATTTTAAGGTCAAAAGGTCAACACAGGCCTAATTTTTAAAATTGATAGATCGGGCCAAAAACGAAATATGTCACTATATCTCAAAAAAGTTGTGGACAAGTTATGACAAAACAAGGTGGATGAGTTGGATAGGTGACAAGAACAAGTGGATTGGATTTTGGTTCAGATCCAGCCCATCAGTGGGATACAAAACATGAACTGTTCCACCTGGCAGAGGTATGTGCTCTACCGAGTACCATTCTACTTTGTGCTGTTTTGCCAAGTTGTCACTCAATGAGTGATTTTTCATTTGTCTGTTTGTCCGTTTATCCTCACAGAACTTTCATGTTTTTCTCTGCAAGCGCTTGTCAGATTGAGACAAAATTTTCACCATTGGTGTGACTACTCATGTGGAATATTGTAATGATAATTATGACATTATAGGTCACGTGGTGTGGCAGACATATTGTAAAAACGGAAAAACTTTGGACCTCTGTATCTCTGAAACCGCATCAAGGAAAAAATTGAAACTTGGCGCATAGCAAGTACTCCAAATGGTGAATGAGTGATTTTTTTATGATGTCATAGTGCCCTTATTATGATGTCATAATTGCATATGTAGAATGCCACATCCAATCAGTATGAAAACTGTTAAGGGTTATCTCGGGATAAAACGGTCCACAGAAAAAAAATTCATGACGAAGAATTTTTAATGATAATTATGACATCATAGGTCATGTGATTTGACAGCCATATTGTTAAAAAAAACCCTTCAAAAACCTTCTCTGAAGTGGATGAACAAATCGAGGCGACACTTTACATGTATGACAGCCTGTCCATGAGGAACAAAACATTCAGACATATATCATAGGTCACATGGTTTGGCAGCCATATTGGATTTACCCTCAAACCTATAAAAAATACACCATTCAAAAGAAGTCTTGGTGAAGGTCTGCAATCTCTGGTTGCTCTTTTTCTTGTTACACTTGTCAAGCCCATGCCAAGACACCACCACAGTCTCCATTTGCCATGTGGTCGTGGCCAAAGCCATGGTCCAGACTACACATCAACCATGCTGGTCCATTTCAAGGGAAGCTTTTCCTTATTGTAGTTGATGTCCACTCCAAATGGATTGAAGCTCTCGTGGTGCCATCCCCATCCTCTACTATAACAATTGAAGCTCTATGTACCATGTTCGTGCAACATGGTATTCCGAACTCCATTGTATCAGATAATGGATCATCATTTACGAGTTCAGAGTTTCAGAACTTTTGTAAAAATGAATGGCATTTAGCACAACACATCTGCCCCCTACAAACCTGACAGTAATGGTCAAGCCAAACGTGCTGTTCAGATCATCAAGAATGGTCTAAGCCGCATCAAGGAATGCTCCATTCAATCTTGTCCAGCTTGTGAGTTGCTCAACTACCGCACCAGTCCACATCAAACCACCGGTCCCTCACCTGCCAAGATTCTGATGGGTCCTGAATTAACAACACGGTTATCATTAGTGCACCCGGAGTTAACGGTCGAGGTCGAGAATAACAAGTATCAACAGAAACGTAATCACGACCAAGCGTCTGTATACCACAGCTTCCAGATCAATGATCCTGTGTACGTGTTGAACTCCGGATGTGGAACCAGGTGGTTATCTGGCATCATTATCGATAACATTGGTGAAATGATGTTTCATGTGAAGTTGTGTGATGGTAGATACATGCGTAAACATGTTGCCAAACTCAGGTTACATCATGGGGAACCAAACATTGAACCGGCCTTTGTCACCCACTCCTGTATCAACACCACCTGCGTTTGAACCTGAGGTGTTTCCTCATGAAAGCTTTTCACCCATCAATGTACCTGAACTCCTTCCCGACCCTGCACCCCTTATTCACTTATTGAGAACCCCACAGCAGTTGCAAGCAAGGACAGCCCCCCACTAGCCCTTGGAAGATCAGCTCGTGTCTGTAAGCCTCCTCAGCATCTTGATTTGTCACAAAAAGGGGGGGGGGGAGATGTATCAGTAGTTTATGCTAATGCATGCATACATAGTAATCATGCATGGTCGGTTAGTCTCTTAGGTTTCGTGTAAATATGCTTTATTAATGTTAGTTTGTAATTTAGTTACTCTTTGATGAATTGTCAAAAGGTTGTAAACAGGTTTCAAAATACGATCCAAGCCATGGGATCTCGGCGGTTGAAGGACATTGTACACGGAATGATGAAATCAGTCTGTTACAATTACGTGGCAAACCCTGTTAGAAACGAGTGTTTGGACTTACAGTGTGGAGAACAAGTATTTGATACACTGCCGATTTTGCAGGTTTTCCCACTTACAAAGCACGTCGAGGTCTGTAATTTTTATCATAGGTACACTTCAACTGTGAAAGACGGAATCTAAAACAAAAATCCTGAAAATCAAAATGTATGATTTTTAAATAATTAATTTTCATTTTATTGCATGAAATAAGTATTTGATCACCTACCAACCAGTAAGAATTCCGGCTCTCACAGACCTGTTAGTTTTGTCTTTAAGAAGCCCTCCCATTCTCCACTCATTACCTGTATTAACTGCACCTGTTTGAACTCGTTATCTGCATAAAAGAAAGCTGTCCACACTCAATCAATCAGACTCCAACCTCTCCACAATGGGCAAGACCAGAGAGCTGTCGAAGGACATCAGGGACAAAATTGTAGACTTGCACAAGGCTGGGATGGGCGACAGGACAATAGGCAAGCAGCTTGGTGAGAAGGCAACAACTGTTGGTGCAATTATTAGAAAATGGAAGAAGTTCAAGATAAGTCAATCTCCCTCGGTCTGGGGCTCCATGCAAGATCTCACCTCGTGGAGCCTCAATGATCATGAGAAAGGTGAGGGATCAGCTCAGAACTACACGGCAGGACCTGGTCAACGACCTGTAGAGAGCTGGGACCACAGTATCAAAATAAACCATCAGTAACACACAACGCCGTCATGGATTAAAATCCTACAGCCCATGCAAGGTCCCTCTGCTCAAGCCAGCGCATGTCCAGGCCCGTCTGAAGTTTGCCAATGACCATCTGGATGATCCAGAGGAGGAATGGGAGAAGGTCATGTGGTCTTATGAGACCAAAATAGAGATTTTTGGTTTAAACTCCACTCGCCGTGTTTGGAGGAAGAAGAAGGATGAGAACAACCCCAAGAACACCATCCCAACCGTGAAGCATGGAAGTGGAAACATCATTATTTGGGGATGCTTTCTGCAAAGGGGACAGGACGACTGCACAGTATTGAGGGGAGGATGGATGGGGCCATGTATCGTGAGATCTTGGCCAACAACCTCCTTCCCTCAACAAGAGCATTGAAGATGGGGCATGGCTGGGTCTTCCAGCATGACAACGACCCGAAACACACAGCCAGGGCAACTAGGGAGTGGCTCCGTAAGAAGCATCTCAAGGTCCTGGAGTGGCCTAGCCAGTCTACAGAGCTGAACCCAAAAGAAAATCTTTGGAGGGAGCTGAAAGTCTGTGTTGCCCAGCGACAGCCCTGAAACCTGAAGGATCTGGAGAAGATCTGTATGGAGGAGTGGGCCAAGATCCCTGCTGCAGTCTGTGCAAACCTGGTTAAGAACTACAGGAAACGTCTGATCTCTGTAATTGCAAACAAAGGTTTCTGTACCAAATATTAAGTTCTGTTTTTTCTGATGTATCAAATACTTATTTCATGCAATAAAATGCAAATTAATTATTTAAAAATCATACAATGTGATTTTCAGAATTTTTGTTTTAGATTCCGTCTTTCACAGTTGACGTGTACCAATGATAAAAAAAATTACAGACCTCGACGTGCTTTGTAAGTGGGAAAACCTGCAAAATCGGCAGTGTATCAAATACTTGTTCTCCCCACTGTATATCAGAGGCTGACTAATGTCACCAAATTCTGCATGTGTTGCATATCATGTGTATTGCCTCATAGTAAAGAGTTATGGCTCTGTTTTAATATGTGTAAACAAGGCTGGCAGTGCCGACATCTAGTTAAGTAATGGACTCTGTTTCTTACACAATAATTAGGACCATCATGTGTAATATTTGCTTCACTAGGGATTTGTCAGGTGATGATCGCTGTCGTGACCAGTGGTACTTGTACACACCAGGGATACAGTTATTGCGGTTATGTTGATTGCTATGGTTTAGCCATAATTCCTCCATGCTAAGATAAATAACAAATCTTGGTTGATGGATGTGTGTGTGTGTGGAGTACATGAGCCATATCACGACAGGCATGTATTGTAAAACACATATAGAACTAGAAGGGCACTCGGTAGAGCGCATACCTCTGCCACATAATGCCTGATCCACGAGAACATATCAGGCCCAATACATGTTTGAGATATCATGGTGTCCAGTACTATATCGTTTTTTGGCCCTATCTCTTAATGGTGAAGAATCACTTTAAAAATTAAATAATTCTCTTATCCAGATCTCAATTCGCATCTTCACCAAAATCGACTCAATTCGTCCTTGCAATACACACAACCCATCTACCAAGTTTCATCCGAACCCATCCAAAACTTTTTGAGATGTCGTACTATATATCATTTTTTGGCCCCATCTCTCATGGTGAAGAATCACTTATAAAAATTGTAGTAGTCAGATCGGGATCCAGATCTTCACCAAAATCGAATCAATTCGTCCTTGTGACACACCCAATCTGTCCACCAAGTTTCATGCAAATATGTCCACAACTTTTTGAGATATCCTGTACACAAACAAACAGACAAGCCTGTAGGCGGCGATTGGTCGCCGAGCATGGAAACTATAAGATATAGAGCAAAATGGATGTCATATAGCGGATAGGGAATCACCTTAAGATTATGCATATCAAATCTCATCCAGTTCCATCTACTGATAACTACTCAGTATCCATTTGAATGAAAAGTACCGAAAATGCGGTTTGAAATCAGAAATCCCCAAAGTTCAAGGGGGTGCTGTGGATGAACAAAGATATAAATCGAAAATCTGGCTTGATCGTTTGTGCACAATGTATTCCAGATGATTAGTGTGAATTTTCATGACCATCCGACCATAACTCGAGGAGGAGTAGCATTTGGCGTGAAGGCACCTCCAGCTCTCGCATATTATTGATTTTTGCACGAATTGACCTTTGACCCCTGACCTAAGCGAAATCGGTGAATATGTCCTGAGGCAAAGTTGTCGTACTCATTGAGTACCATGAACCTGCAAAGTTTCATTCGTATCGATGCACTCACCTGGTCGCTAGGGGGCCTTAAATTTTCACCAATTTTCGCGCACACCCTAATTGTAGGGGGCGCTGCGGGTAAAGTATTCCATATATCACAAAAACCGGAATATATTTGATAGAGCATCACCTGTAGATCATTCGTGCCAAATTTCATAAGCCTACGTGGGATAATGGCTTTCGGAATTGATTCCGCGTGAACGGTACTGATTTTGAAGGTTTTTCGGTTGTTGCTAGGGAACCGAAGCGTCCCTAGCAACCATCACACTTTCCAAAGCACTAGGTAATAAGATGTACCTACCACCCGAGTTTGGTCAAAATCCAACCACTTTTACTACCAATTATGCTGATGACAAACGAACAAACATCCAAACAGACAGAATTACTGACAATAAGGGTCACCTATTTCAGCGACCCAACAGAAAAGGGTGAAAACATAACGGTCACCTTCGGTGGTGGAGGTAAAAATCTGATGAACACATCCTCAACCATTTCTTGGACAAGCATTTACCAATGTTGTTAAAACTTGGCACACAGATAATGAATGATGGCTTACAAAAGCATGTCTTTTTTTTTTCGCGAGATCACACCTAAGATGGCCAACTGGCCGTCATTTTAGTTGTAAAAAACCCGATGTTTATCACCACTCACAAGCTTGTGTGTTTTCTTGGCAAAATGAGACTTCCCCAAACTCCCCACCCATAAACCACCACATCGGGGGGCCCGTCTCTATGGACTGTGATCCACAAGCTGTCGTGTGGGCCGCTTGTTGCCTCAGGAGGGATCAGATCAGATATGGGAGCATGCGCAGGAGCAGCGCGTCGCTGCATCCACTTTCCACCAGTACTCCAGGGGCCTCCATCTGGCCATCCCCCAGGCAGATGCCTGGCCCATCCCCATCTCCTTGAGATGCTGATAAACCTGCTGCAACCACAGGGCATGTGGTCAGCCGATTGGCCTCCTCCACTCATGAGGCTCCCTTGCTGAGAGAATCTGATTAGCAGGATCAGCGTCAGGAAAACGTGCCACATGTCCATACAGCCGCAGCTGACACAACTCATTTGAGTCTCTTTTAGCAACCGCTCGTTGGACGCAAGGTCCGACCAGTGATAGCCAAGGGTTCTGCGAAGACACCTGGTACCAAAGGAATAAAGTCGCCGTCTCAGATCCCTGGTCAGAGTTCAAGTCTCACATCCATAGAGCAAGACTGAAAGCACCAAGGACCTGAAGACTCGGACTTTTATCTACCCGCACAGGCACCGGCAGCGCCACACTCCATGATCCAGTTAATCCATGACTCCCCAGACCCGACCCAGATATCTGTTGACCTCTGGCTCACAGCCAGCAGATGCATGAATACCACGGTCAAGGAAAGTGAATCTCTCCGTGATCTCAACATCCTCACCTTTAACAGGCACAGACAGGATAGTAGCATCCAAGATGTCAATGAAAGTGTGGATCTTAGTTTTGACCCAGGGAACCCATAATCCCAGCGGCTCCGACTCCTCATACAGCACCTCGAGGGCCCCCAAAATTACATCTAGAGTCTCTGCAAAGATGACTGCATCATCTGCAAAATCAAGGTCAGAGGTCTTGACATTCCCAAACAATGCACTGCAGCATGATCTCTCCAACATCCTCCCCAGAATCCAGTCCATACAAGCGCTGAAAAGTGTGGGGGCCAGTACACACCCCTGATGAACTCCAATAACAACTGGAAATAAGTCAGAGATTGTACCATCACATCTCACAGCACTCTCAGTACCAGAGTACAGTTCAGACATCAGATTGATCAGTTTTTGTGGCACCCCCACGAAGACCAAGAGTCCTCCAGAGGACATCCCGATTCACTGAATCAAACACTTTACAGAGATCAACAAACGCTGCAAGGAGCCCCTGTCGAAACTCTCATCTGCGTTCGGTGAGGACCCGAACATGAAGCATATGGTCAATCGTTGACCTCTTTGGTGTAAAGCCTGACTGCTCTGGACACTAGTGCTCAAGCAGATGGTGGCGAACCCTATCAATAATTAACCAAGCAAAGACCTTGCCTGGCACCGAGAGCAGCGTCACCCCTCGGTAGTTGCTGCAGTCCTGGCGATCACCCATCCCTTTCCAGAGAGGGCAAACAAGACCTGTCTTCCAGTCATTTGGGATGATTCCTGTGTTCCAGGCAGAGCACAGAACTGTGTTCAACGGCACGAGTACAGCAGTTCCACCAGCCTTGAGAACTTCAGCATGGATGCCACAGATCCCTGGAACTTTACCCCATTTCAACCAGTTCATCGCAGCCTGTGTTTCCACAAGCGAAGGTGGATCTCAGTTGATTGGAAGGTCAACAATAGGGATTGAAACACCCCTGACATCCAACTTGAAAGCTGGTGGATCATCCTGATATAGCCGCTCAAAGTAACCGGCCCAGTGGGCCTTCACTTCGGGCTCCTCTGTCAATAGCCCACCACCGTCCGCTCTTACTGCAGAACACCGAGGAAATGGGCTTGGAGGAACGCAATGCACAAATTCCCCTGTAAGCAGAACAAGAATGACTAGACCACAGGTGATGCTCTACCCCATCACAGATTCCTCGCACATAGGCCTCCTTGTCCACCCTTAGTGCACGTACAGTTTTCAACCTCAGCTCTCTGAACAACTCAACTCTGCCATTCAGTCTGGCCCTGTAACTCTGGTCAATTGTATCCAGTGTCCCTCAAGAGACAAAATTCTTCTTCACCCTACAGTGAATTCCAAGACATCCACCGGCAACATCAAGGACAGTGGTCTTGAAGGCGCTCCACAACTCTTCAGGATTCCCCAGAGCAACCAGAACCCTTAAATCTCCACTCAGCCTGTTCGCAAACTCCTCAGCTACCCTCTCATCCTTGAGCTTTCCAATATCCAGCCTAGGCTGGGATGTTACCATTCTTCCGCATTTAAGGTGCAACTTCAGAGTTGCGACAACAAGCCTGTGGTCGTTACTGAGGAACTGAGCACTCCAGTAGACCCTGCATTTCTGGACTATCCTTCAGTGACCATCAACGAGCACATGGTCTGTCTCCTTTGCCACACCAACAGTGTTGGAATACCAAGTCCAGTGATAAGCCAGTGGGTGCTGGAACCATGACCCAGCCACCCCAAGTCCATGACTTCGTGCAAAGTCAAGGAACATAGTGCTATTCTAGTTCATAGTTCCAAACCCATGGGGAGTAATACATGTCTCATAAACATCTTTCAGTTCCAGTCGATGCATTGAAATCTCCCAAGACTAGAAGTGCATCTCGCCTGAGGCACTGATCAACCACAGACTCGAGCGTGGCAGAGAATGTGTTCTTCACGGTGAAATCACTCGCCTCAGTTGGAGCAAATACAGAGACCAGGGAAATGACACCCAAGGAGTGATGAATCCTTTGTCTCATAATCCGCTTGTTGACCGCTGTTACCTTAATTACCATTGGAATCAGCTTATTTGACACAGCTACAGCAACTCCTTGGGCATGGTAACCATCAGAGCGACCAGACCAATAGTATGTGTTACCACCCACCATGATCTTGCCGCAATCCGGTCCCCGAACCTCAGAGTGCTGCAATACTAATGTTCAAACGTTTGAACTCCGATGACAACAGAGACAGGTGATCATCCTCTCTTCGGGATAGGACCTGCCAGGCACCCACCCAAAAGGACCGCCTCAGGTTAACCCAAGGAGACCACCGTCTGGTGGATGACACCTCAGCACCACTCTGGCACACTGCCATAGTCTGACCCGGGAAGGTTACCCCGTGGTTTTCCTCCTATCATCAAACAGTGGGGGTCCCGAAAGCTTTGCCCCAATCCCGTCATCCAGTGAGCTGCCCTGCGGAAGGCAGCTGCACAGGTGGTACTCCCGTAGAGTGGATTTTCAGATTTTCTTTGTGGAATGAAAGGTTTTACGGTGGCCGGAGTCCAAGTCCTGCCACCGACCTCCTTAAAAAAAAAAAAGTAACCCAACTGCAGGAGGATGTTTTGGCTCAGTGTGACCACTCCTTGGCTTTTTCACAAGATCTTGGCTATTCGTTGTTCACCTTGGCGTCTTGGTTTTCCATAGGTTTTCTTGGCGTATAGGTTTTCTATTATCATCACTTTTCCGAAACCTTGTGAATTCTTGGCTTTTTTCATTGGCTCACCTTGGAATTTGTCAAAATGAGGAGTGGGCACATTGGTTCGCAGACACAGTTGGGCACTAGATATGGATGGCCGTTGGCTCACAAGGAGCTCCTCCGCCCTTTGACAGTTTTTGTTTTTAATCCTGCCGGGTGTCCATATCCACACATCCTCCTCACCAGGAAACCTGGTGGGGGAGACGGTTTAGTCGCCTTCAACCCGACCATGGAACAGGTTCGTACATGTTTACATGGTACCTGTAGCAAGTCACAGATCTAATCTGGCCTGGCTTGACACATTCACATTGCCTCAGGGCTCCATGCAGTTGCATAGGTTAGGTGGCCATGATGCTGCCACTGCTCCTGCCTCACACCATGCTCAGCTTGATACCATGGAAACCAAGGTATTCAAGATCACAAGAATCTTCCGCAATGAAGCTGGGTTGATTGGCCTGTCACTTTCACATCACAGACAGGTCGGTGGTCGTTCTGTCACAGACAGGTCAGTAGTCTTCTCCAGCTTCCTTTCTGGTCTTTCGTTCACCACCATCTCAGATCATTCCCCATCCCAAACCATGATCTTTTCTACCCTTGTTAACCTCCCCCTCCAAGCCCACCTCTTTCCAAGTTTCCAGTTTTTCCTCCCTGAGAGTTTGCTTTTGCATCCATCTTGTCCACCCCATGTGTCCTCCCCTCATCCTCATTCTTCCCCCACATCCCTTATTTCTCCAAGTCTCACTCTATTTTGTCCTTCATCCATGCTATTTAGTGGGGCGGCTTAGCCCAAATATTCAAAAGAATTGTGCATTTTGTGATACAAGCACCAAATTTGGCACAAATGTACATTAATGTGTTGCGAACATATTCAGATATTGGGCCACTTGAAATTCTCTCTTTATGTCCGCCATATTGGATTTCAAAATGGCCGCCACTTGAAATCTACATTTGCTATTATCTCTGGACGTAATGCAGCTATTGACTTGATTCTGGTATCTAAATGTATGTTTTTGGGAGCAAGGAATCCAAAGGAACAATTTTCAAAATGAAAGGCCCAGTCAACAGGATCACAGGACACAAAACAAGAGCGAGCAATGTCGGCAGTTGTCTTCGCTGAACTCGTCCTCCACATTGAAGATACCAGACAAGATGAGGAGACTGCACCAGTATTCAGATTGGCTGACCTTGTTTCCCGCCTTTGGAATAAACTTCCTCACTCTATTCTTTCCCATTCTTCCCTCCAGGCTTTCAAAACAGCTGTTCACCACCACCTCTTATCTTCCCCCATCCAAATCCTCGATCTTTTCTACCCCCGATAATCCACCCAAGCCCACTTCCTTCATTTCTCCTGCTTTCCTTCCTGAAAGTACCTGAAATGTCCATCTTCTCTTCGCCATGTTCCCCGTCCCATCCCCATCCCTCTCCCTTCCACAGTTCACCTAATGTGTCTGTTCCCCACTGTTTTGTCCGTTCCACTCCCGCCCCTCTTGTCTCATGCCTCCTTGCTGTGAGTTGTGTGTTAGCTCTCATACGAGCCTCGACCAAGGTATACAAAAAAAAAAAAAAAAAAAAAAAAAAGCTCTATCAGTCCAGAATGGAACAGCTAGGAGTCCAGCTCAACATGAGAGTCCACTCCACATGACTGAAACAGCTCAGTTTCCTGACATGCGGGCACACACCAAGGGGAGAGACATCCTGATGGCATTTGAAGAAGATGTCGGTGCTGCTCTTGCCAAAGCCTGCGAGCTGGACAGTGATAGTGATGCAGTCCATCTTGCCCATGCTGCACAGATTGTTGAATTTCAACACACTGGAACCAACACTGGAGACGGCAAACAGCAGACACACGTCATCATGATCAGACGCTAAGTGTACAGGCCTCATTTGTGAAAGATGTTCGCTCTCTCGTCGGTGTCATAGAGGAGATGGGCAACCCATTCGAGGAGGAGAGTCAGGATGTAGTCAAACTGGACACAAAGGAGATCGCAGATCCTGCTGCTGTGGAGACCGTGATGAATGCCAAGAGGATTGGCCAAGAGCAGTTCGAGGCTTTCACCAGAGAGTGTCTGTTGGACAGAACAAAGGCAGTGGACGCACCCATTCCTCGTAACAAACTGAAGGTGTTCAGCACTTCCACTCCAAGAAGCCAGAGCATAGGTCAGCAACAACTTGCCTCCATCAAGAATGACCGTGAACTCTTCGCACGCCTGTACATTGGCTGCCAGACGAGGGATGGAAACCTTGAGGAGTTCTTTTGTCACGAGAATCAGGCATGTCCTCTTGCATTGGCTGATGGTGGAAGCCTCTGCACTGGTACCAAGAGTGATCCTCACATGCTTGGAAGAAGTCTCCGACGCAAAGACAGAGACTCCTGTCACGACCTGTATTGTGCTTGATGGAGCAGCCATCGTCCAGATGCTGAAGCCGGCTGCATCAAAGACCTTTGAAGAGTATGCACAACAGATCTTCATCCCATATACAGTATGTCCACGAAGCTGCAAACAGTGTCACGCCTGGATCTGGTCTGGGATACTTACCTTGCTGATTCACTGAAAGGTAATACACGTGCAAAGCGGGGACAAGGTGTGCGAAGACGTGTGGTGGCTGCCGCAGCCATACCAGGAAACAGGCAGAACTTCCTACGAGTGGACAGCAACAAGACCGAGCTGTTCAGGTTCCTCTTCGCAGCTCTCATGGAATGGTTTGACCAGGAGGACAAACAACTCGTCATTACTGATGGAGAGGCAGTGCTCAGCAAGCCACTACTGCCAGATCTGACCTCACTCGCCCCATGTAACCATGAAGAAGCTGACAGTCGGATGTTGCTGCCTGCATCTCACGCAGTCCAGCATGGACACCATGCAATACTCATCCGGACTGTAGACACCGATGTTGTGGTGCTGGCAGTGTCCCTGGCACAGGAGTTGCAACCAGAAGACAAACTGTGGCTGGCATTCGGAACAGGCCAGAGTTTCCGATACCTTGCAGCACACGAAATAGCAGCTGGATTGGGACGAGAGAAGGGATTGGGACACTGCCAATGTTCCACGCTCTAACTGGATGCGACACTGTGTCTACTTTTCATAGACATGGCAAGAAGACTGCGTGGGCAGTCTGGACGGTACTGCCAGAACTCACTGAGGCGCTGCTGCTGCTGCTGTCCTCTGCACCTCGTGATATACCAGACGATGCAATGCGCATCATCGAGAGGTTCGTGATCCTGTTGTATGATCGAACCAGCAAATGCACAGACATTGACAAGGCCAGGAGGAAACTCTTCGCAAGGAAGAACAATGTGCAGCTCATCCCTCCAACGAAGGCAGCTCTGGAGGAACATGTCAAGAGGGCAGTGTATCAAGGTGGACATGTGTGGGGTCAGATACTGCTGCCAGCACCAGAGCTCCCTCCACCAACCAACTGGGGTTGGTCAAGGACTGGAGAAGGACAGTACACACCTTACTGGACCAGGCTAACTGAGGCAGCTCACAGCTGCATTGAGCTGGTTTCTTGTAAGTGCAAGAAAGGGTGTGTGAGGCGCTGCAAGTGCAAAAAGGCTGCCCTTCAGTGCACAGCCCTCTGTGTGTGTGAAGGGGACTGCACATGACGATGAGTCAACAACATACATGTACTTGTGGCAATGCTGAACTTGTTAACATGACACTGTTTATGTACACGTATCTTCAGTACCGGTATATACCTAGCCTCAGATACCAGTACACCTCGCCTCAAATACTAGACCATGTAGCATGTCAGTATTATACCTAAGACATTTACAGAACGAAGACATTCTTTTCAAAGTATTGTGTTGAATCCAATATTTGCAGAGATAATTTCCAAATAAAATTATATAACAGACTGTGATAGATAATATTAAGTTGAAAATGGTACCATTGGATTCCTTGCCCCCAAAAACATACATTTAGATACCAGAATCAAGCCAATAGCTGCATTACATCCAGAGATAATAGCGAATGTCGATTTCAAGTGGTGGCCATTTTGAAATCTAATATGGCGGACATAAAGAGAGAATTTCAAGTTGCCCAATATCTGAAAATGTTCGCAACATATTAATGTACATTTGTGCCAAATTTGATGCTTGTATCACAAAATGCACAACAGGTTTGCTATGCTGCTACACTAATTGGTGGGTTTTCACCCTCTCTTTCTCCTGTTTGTTTTCTACTGCTATGTCCTGATTCATTGTAGCTCCTCCACGAATGCTGACTTTGTATTCAAAAAATTCTTATCTTATTTGTAGTAAAAAGCCTGTAATTGGATCCTTTTTATAAAAGTGCTTGTGTCTTTGCAGGGAGATAGAAACTTACCTGGAGAGAATGATTGGGTGAAGAGTGCAGAAAGTTGATGAGCAAGAGCAGCAGAGAAGGATTTTGGGACACAAGTACTGATGTCGTCTGGACCTGTCGCTGAATTGGAGTCAAGGTTTGTCTGAAATATCTCCATTTTTTTCAAGTGAGAAAGACCCAGTATCCAGTTGGGTACAAGAGGTTAGGTAGGGTAGGTGTCGGAGTGAAGGGTTGGGTACACACAATTTGGAAGCAATATGCATATTATTTACTACTACAACTACGATTACTACTGCTACTACTACAGGATGGCCTTGAGGTAGGCACACTCACCTTTTAGCTCTCTCGCCTGGGTATGAATTTCATCCAGCTATAATCTGCTATCCTGGTGTTTCACAGGCAGGGTGATTCATCGTAGTGTGCTGTCCCTCGGATGGACATTAAACTGGGTGACCCGTCTACCGACTGGTATTGGTTGCTGGACGTTAAAGACCCTACACTGTCCTCCATGAAGAGCAGATGAGCTATCGTCGGCATCCTGGCAAAATTCCAAATTCCTACCATATATATTTATATATATATATATATATATATATATATATATATATATATATATATATATATATATATATATATATATATATATATATATATATACATATATATGTATATATATATATGTATATATATATATATGTATATATGTATATATATATATATGTATATATGTATATATATATATATATATGTATATGTATATATATATATATATATATATATATATATATATATATATATATATATATATATATATATATATATATATATATATATATATATATATATATATATATATATATATATATATATATATATATATATATATATATATATATATATATATATATATATATATATATATATACATATATATATATATATATATATATATATATATATATATATACATATATATATACATATATATATATATGTATATATATATATATGTATATATATATATATATATATATATATACTGTGACGTCCACGGGACTTGAACAGTCCCGCCAACGTAGAATGAGCCGAAACGATGGAGGCGGTTTATTTTTTATAACCCAAAGATGGCGGTTTTAATCGCTCTACAGCAAACGGGACGAGGAAGGTGGCACGAGTCGCTTTTCACTGAGTTAATAATGTTTATTTCTCTAACCAGAAATAATAAGACTCGGCAAGAGGAGGGATCCGGGGCGATTCAACGGGATGGTGGTGTGGGTTCGGGCGTGGGGAAAACACAAACAATTCCAATGGATATACAAATCTCAAACCCTCTAAGGCGCCAGGTACACACACACACACACACACACACACACACACACACACACACACACACACACACACACACACACACACACACACACACACAACGTAGCTGGTCCTGGTGGTCAGGCTGGCCCGTGGTGTCGACGCAACAGTCCCTGGATTGGCGCCGGACGAGCTGGCGTTGCGCTCGTCAGGGGCAGGAGACACTGTGGTGCTGTTCCTGGTGGTGTCGACCTCCTGGTGTCAGCCCAAGTCCGCACACAGCCGCCAGGGAGCCAGTTCTGGCGCCAAGATGCGAGCAGGAGAGGGAGGCAGGTCCGCCCGCCGTTCGGCCCCGTACTCCGAGCCAGCAGAACTCCAGAGCCAACCGAGGTGAGGCACGAGGCACAGCTAGGCCACGAGACATGACGAATCGAGGAACGAACCAGCGCAACAAGAGAGCATGCTCCGAGACCAACAGCCTCGACCAGACGCTTTCTTTTTATGACTCCTCTTCCACTTCTTTTCCCGAACAGAACCTTTTTATACTCGAGTCCTCGTCACTTCCAATCGAGCCGTTTTATTGGCCCTCCACCGTCGCCTTCCGCCAATCGTGATCAAGGGGCGGAGCCATCCGCAGCACTGTCCTGTTACGTCACGGCAAGCCTACAGGGAATACTAAAAGGGTTTACGCAGACACACTTACCCTAACCCGTCTCCCTATCTAATTACGTGACAATTATCATTTCCCCCTTGAAGAAATGGACATTTACTAGACAACTTATCACCACTGAATTGCTACTTATTACATCGAGATCCTGGTACAACTCGAACAGCGTGGCATACCTAATTAAACATCCTAATTACCCTTTGAATGCATACCCCCCCCCCCTCAGACGTAACAATACATATATATATATATATATATATATATATATATATATATATATATATATATATATATATATATATATATATATATATAAAACATCCAGTGTCCTCACCAATAACAAAAGCATCACTGTACTCAAACTTAAAAGACACATGCTTCTCCATCCACAAGTAAAGATAAAAGACAGTGAAAAGGAGGTGTAAAGGCTGGCCTTGAGCGTTCTGGCTCAAAAAGAAGAGAAAATTAAGCTTCAATCGAGCTTGCAATCTGACCAATAGGAATCAATAGACATGGCAAATTTGTCCTAATGACACTAATGTCACACAGATCGGTATAAGGCGATGGAATAAGGGCAAAATTGGTGAGAGACAAGGACAGACAGAAAGAGAGACTCATGATGGAGAGAATACAAATTAATATCACGTTTCCCATGTGTTTTTATACCATTTTTTTTTTGGGGGGGGGGATGTTGGATGCAGGTCTGGTCAGTTCTCTATGTCCAGTTCTTGAGGGAGTGTTGCATTCTCCCCAAGACGTACATGTTTAGAGGGAGAATCTCTAACTGGAACATAACCTCTGCACTGTCCCAACTGAGGTCCAGTCTTTTTCCAAATTGCGGTTGTTGAGAAGCTATTCCACAAGCTTAGAATTCTCAACATAAAGTTCTTCCATTACATTGTTAATAGTGTTTAAATGTTTTGATGACCCTTGGATTTGATACACATCTACAGTATGTTTCAACTCTTGATGTTGCAACTCAAGACAACATAATTTTGAAAGTAAAGCTCTGGCTTCACTTCAATGAACCTGTGATATGGAGAACAATGGTTGCAATGCTAATTGCATCTGAATGACAGGAGAGAGTTAAGAGGGAGCACACCTCCCTTTTGTTTGAATGCTCGAACAAGGGTCGTGGAAGAACTAGAGAAGATTGGAAGGGAACAAAATGGAAAGAGGGAAACACCAACAGCAGAGTAGAAGTGAGAGTGAGATCAAGGGGTGGGAGAGGACACATGGGGGTGAATTAGGGGTAGAAGAGATCATGAATAATGGTTGGAAGGGGGGGGTGACCTAAGATAGTGGTGAGCAGCTCTCTTGAAGCCTTGGATGGAGGAATGGGACTGAACAAATTGGGGAAGTTTGTTCCACAGGCAAAAGAAAAGAGGAACAAATATGTAGAGTTAGCAGTGAGGCTCGATTTCGGGAGCTTAACAAGAAGAGGATTACTGGCAGACTATATGTGTCCTGCAGAAACCTGGAAGGGAAAGAGCCAAGAGAGGGCAGTGGATACAAGACCAAAAAGGAGGTGGGAAATACAGAGAGGTCACCAACCTGCCTGCAATGCGAAAGTAACATGCCTCGACACTCAGCTTCATCACTGGAGGTCCCAATGATTTTGAGAGCCTTGCTTTCCTTGGCATCAAGAAGGACAGGGTGTGAGGCAGGGGTGCCAGCCTAAAGGAGAGAGTAGTATTCCATCAAGATGTGCATGGAGGCCTTGTAGGTCATCAAAAGTTCAGATTGGCCAAGGAAAGACCTTGCACGATGAAGGATACACAGTCGGCGGTTGGCTTTGGAGGCCATCTTAGAAATACGGTCCGTCCATGAGAGATTATGACTGATGGTGAGGTCCAAACGTTTGATGATGGTGAGGCCCAAACCTCAAGTGGTTTGTAAAGGAAGTAGATGGGAGGATTTCCAAGACAGACCTTGGAGAGTCAGGGTGATGTTGGAGACTGCAAAGCTGCTGCATATTGTGCATGATGTATTACGTACCATTCTGGGTACAGGAAGGAGAAGTCAGTGTACTCTGTCATGGCCACCAGGCTCAGACCCACGTGTTCAATTCTCATATTGTTTGAATAAACTTGTTCGTTTATTTCTGACTTTTGAATATTTAACATGGCGACGTCGGAAAAAGTAGCATTCTACGCGGCCCTGGACAGGATCATCGGTGCCAATCCATGCTGATAACGGCGGATGTCAGCGGATCATGTTTCGATTTCCCGTTTGTTTTGATTATTGACTGGAACAGTACTTCCCATATTGGTGTCTGTTTCATATCCCAGTGAGTAAGTATCTACATTTAACACACGGTATTCCGAAAGATAAATCTATGGAGTCTTCTGAGGACGTTGCCTCGTCGGTGGCTTTTATGAAGGACATGATGGATATGCAGCAATTTGCCATGCTGATTAACAACAGGCACACATATGGGAAATGAAAGTGTTGCATGAGACTAAAGCTGACCGTCAGCCCACTGTGTATGTTGACACTGGTGAGGATGGTATTCAGGATCATCAAAACATCTCAAAGACACTACCTGTGTCTACTCCAAAACAATATGGTAAATAGCCACCAGTCTTATCCGAGTCTACGACCTTGCGAGATTTAAAGGCGTGGAGGGAACAATGGGATGATTACTCTCATCACACATCTCGATCGTATGAGAGCATGTGAGCTATTAACAACTCTCTGGAACTGTCTGACACTGGGCATGAGGTCAATCCTCAAGAATTCCATTGATATCGATTCCACATTGGACACACTTTCCGTTGAGAGTGTACTCAACCAGCATCAATACACATCTACGAGGACAAGACCACATCATCCACGATCTGGTTGATTTTCATGAGCAGCACCAGGGGGGTAGAGAGACCTTCGACTCATTTTTATTGTGAACGAAAGGAGATTGCTGCCAATTGTGATCTCTCATCCATGAAGGTCAAACAACAGTTTGTGATTCGGATCATCACTGGCATTTCTTATTCAGAGGTGTGTCAGTCTGTTTGTTTGTTAATTGCCGGAATCCTTCGGATTTCGGCAATTATGTTGGTCGGTTGTGTGTGTCATTCTGTGTCTGTCTGTGTTTGTTTGTGTGTTTGTTTGTGTGTTTGTTTACCCTGTAGCAGCCACACCGTTTCAGCGATCATGACCAAACTGGGTACAGACGTCGGCCATGGTCCAACTCAGACACTTGTCGTTTTTTGGTGAATCTAGGTCAAAGGTCAAGGTCAAGGTCACCGAAAAACCGAAATTCTTATTTTCGCAATAACGTCCGCTAAAATGGTCGTATCGACTTCAAACCAAATCCAAAATGTGCATCTTCCAATTCTGCATCCAACCATATGTCTCATTGGGGTGTCACACCAACACCCTTCTTAGCGGTCGGGGGTCGAATGTCCGGGGGGTTGGGTCAAAACTTTCAAATTGCGATAAAAACGCCATTTCAAGTCCGATTGACTTCCAAGTTATGATCATGACCAAAATAAGTGCTATAACTCATTAAACAGTATCACTATCGACTTATGAGAACCAAATTGATTTCCAGGTTTTTGTTTTTTCAGAGATCATGGAGATATGACAAAGTTATTCCGGCGATTCCTTGCTCAACGAGCAATTTCATTTGTTCGTTTGTGGGCAGGATATCTCAAAACATTGTGGACAGATGCAGATGAAATTTGGTGGGCAGGTTGGGTGTGTGACACAGACGAACTGATTAGATTTTGGTGAAGATCCAGATCCGACTACTAGAATCTTTCAAGTGATTCCTCACTATTCATAGATGGGGCCAAAAATGATATATAGCACGATATCTCAAAAAGTTGTTGACGGATTTGGATGAAACTTGGTGAACAGGTTGGGTGCGTAACCATGACGAAGTGATTTGATTTTGGT
This sequence comes from Eptatretus burgeri, assembly GCF_056783735.1. Taxonomy (NCBI): domain Eukaryota; kingdom Metazoa; phylum Chordata; class Myxini; order Myxiniformes; family Myxinidae; genus Eptatretus; species Eptatretus burgeri. The sequence continues at coordinate 54,687,647 of NC_140976.1, read as the reverse complement.
GAAGATCAGAACCCGGATCTGGATACGAGAATTATTTAATTTTTAAAGTGATTCTTCACCATTGTAGTCAGGGCTGTTAGGGCATAAAAGGGGCCGTTTGGTTCACATTCTTCCAAAGGCACCAATTTTGGCCCAGATGTCGCCCATACCATACTTTTTCGATTTTTGACGGGTGCCAAGATGGGCGCCCCCCCGGGGCCGCCATATTGGCCAAATCCAATATGGCCGCCACTCGGGTTAGAGGTAAATCAAGTTAAAAATCCAAAAGGGCGAGAATCATGAATAATACCACTTTTTAGGGGTTTTCGGGGTATGGGAATCTGATACTGGTCTTATTTCAATGATTTGAGGTCAAGGTCACCCTAAAGGTCATTATGGGGTCTACCCCGGTGTTTCTGGTGCGTCATCCCAGATCCCAAAAAATATTAAAACTTCAAAATATTTACCCATTAAATACTAGTATTTGGGTAGAAAAGTCAAAATATGCCATTTGTTTCTGTTATTTTACGAGCTCCTGTGAACTCATATATTATGAGAAATAGTAGATGACACCAGTTAATGGTAAAATAGCCCCCACCCACTTCATAAACAAACGTTCCAAACCACCCTAACTCAACTTTTACTGTGAAAGTGCCTATATATATATATATATATATATATATATATATATATATATATATATATATATATATATATATATATATATATATATATATATATATATATATATATATATATATATATATATATATATTTGCTCCTGCACTTCTCTGGATATAAAATAATAAACATTCACTTCCTTCCAGTAGCAGCCATGTGCAGCCTACAATTTAAATTTCTTGTTAGCTTTTGAAATATAGCTACCAGGTATTGATTGATTGTTTTGGTGTTTTTATCTGCTGACTGTACTTCAATTTAGTAGCCTAAATCCTTTCCCATTATTAGCTGTATGTCACACAAGTTGAGATCTTCTCCACAGGATGTGTGTATTTCGCATGACATCCTAAATGCTAACCAATTTTCCTATTTTGTTAGGTGATGTCACATGCAGTTAATTAAAGTTTCTGGTATTAGACAAAGACGTAGCTCAGTGTAGGTAGATCATTCTAAATTGAGCTTGTTTTTAAAACTGTTTACAAATTTTTAGTTGCATGTCATATCCTTTTTGGTTTATTTTTTACGTTGAATATTTTTCAGATAATACCAAGTCTGTGATCATCAACATTTCCAGCAGCGGCAGTGGTGCCTGATGTCATTCGGAGCTGACGTCTCCCCTATCTCACGAGACACCCTCGATGAAAGTTCATCGCGATGACGAGTCAAAATAATATTATAATGGACTAGTAATACATGAGTGTCAAGCTATGTCTTCTACCGAAATTATGAACTGGGGACTCTGTTGTCTTTGTCAATCGGACAAAACTGAACAAGCCTTGCAAACACCTAAGGAGGAGGGACTTGTATCACTTGAGAGAAATCTCAGACTTCAAAGCTCTCAATGACAATAATCTTCCTTCTGGTATCAATGTCACGATTAGTCAGTTGAATGATGGCTCAGGTATTGCAGCAACTCTTAAATCGCATAAGGCTTGGTATCACAAAACGTGCAGGAGTTATTGTAGTAGTTCTCGAGTCAAACGGGAGAGAGAGAAGCTGGCCCTCAGAATAGTCAAAAAAAACTCAGGTCATCTGGGGAATTTCAGCCTTGGGCCAATATCATGTGTTGTATAATCTGTGAGGGGGTGGGCCAGGCCACGCTACACAAGGTAGTAACTGATGTCGTAGATGCCAACCTAAAGAGTTGGGCAAAGACCAACAAAAACTTTAATTCACTTGGCAGACTGGTTGCCATAGCATCTGATGCGCATGCAGCTAATGCCTATTATCACCATCAGTGTTGTGTACATTTGCGAGACTTCGCTCATGCTGCCGAGCAACACGATTTGGTGGGTCCCGCACCTCCGCCGTTCGATCCCATCATCTGCGCTCAAATTATAACCCTTATCGAACATTTGGACACCACCTTATTCAAGCTCTCAGAGCTACGCGAGATGTATCAAAAGGTTATGAGTGAGCAAGGTCACCCATGCAGAGATAAAAAAAAGAGCCACACTGAACTCGATTCAAGGATCACCTTCTCAACTTCTTACCTGAATGGGATGAGTTTTCCAAGGGGAATGAAGGCAGGAAGGATATTTACATATCTCACAAATTGAAGGTGGCTGATGAACTTGCCAAGACATATAGGTCACAAATTGGTCAAGAGGACGCACTTATGTTCATGCGGGCTGCCGTGATGATGCACAAGTTTTGTCTACAGAGTCAAGAACCTTTCGATGGCTCCTTCCCCCCTAACTGCCTCACGGCTCCAGTAAATGAGGACATGAGGAGTTTCTTCAACACAGTGCTCCGGGGCCCATCGGCTCTTCATGGACGCGAGAAGATCGGTGGTGACTCCAATCATGACCCTGACATGCAATATTGCCTCGAATCGTTAAAATAAGGTCAGATTCGTGTTACTCAACCTCGGAAACTGGTAAAATGATGTGCTGTTTGTATATATTGACATAAAACAACTAAAATTACGTATATTGACCCCAAAATGACCTTTAGGGTGACCTTGAAGAGTGACCCTGACCTCAAATCATTGGAATAAGATCAGAATCAGATCCCCGGACCCTGAAAACCCCTAAAAAGTGGTATTATTCATGATTCTAGCCCTTTTGGATATTTAACTAGATTGGCCTCTAACCCGAGTGGTGGCCATATTGGATTTGGCCAATATGGCGGCCCCGGGGGCGCCCATCTTGGCGCCCGTCAAAAATCGAAAAAGTATGGTATGGGCGACATCTTGTCCAAAATTGGTGCTTTTGGAAGAATGTGAACCAAGAAATCCCTAACAGCCCTGACTATTGAGAGATAGGGCCAAAAACGATTATATACCATGATATTTCAAAAATGTATTGGGCCCGATATGTTCTCATGGATCAGGCATTATGTGGCGGAGGTCCACAGAGCTCCACAGAGTTCCACATTATGCGCTCCACAGAGTGTCCTAGTTTTAGACCGACTTAACCTGCCAAACACACCTTACTCGCTCGCTACCACGACATTGACAAAGCTTTCAACACTGTACCGAGACACATACGGATACAAAAGATTCTCACAACAAACATGAGCATCTACAACAAATATTGGATCTCAAACTTTCTTTCTAGCAGACAAGCACGTGTTACAATCAACAATACTTTTTCATCATCAAAATACCTTCCAAACAGTGTCCCGCAGGCAGCCGTCATTTCCCAGCACTTTTTAACCTCTTTCTCCATGACATGAACGAACGAACATCCTGCCTTCATGTCGCAATCCTTACTTCCACGGTTGACCTTTCCACAGGAGCCCACCATAAATATAACCACTCACTTACTCCAACAATACATAACATGATTCAACACTGGCTCACCAGAATGAACATCTTGCCAACTAAATCAACAATCGCTCTCCTAACCCCAGACAAACGTGAATCAAACTCCACAATAACAATGTACAACTAATAACTCCTAAATTAAAACCCCAGACTACTTAGAATCACACTTGACCCTCACATGACCTTCATTAAACACATGCAACAAACGACATATAGCTAAAGTCGACCAAAAACTCACCGTACTAAAAGCATGAATCAACACCAAGTTTGGTCAACAAAAATACTCCCGAACCACAATTTACAAACAGTTTATCCGAACCACTCTTAGCTATGGACACCACTATATGCAAAACAAACACGTTAAAACTTCAAATAATACGAAACAAATCACTCAGAACCATCACAATCTGCACCCAACTCAGACATGGATCATCTACCCGCTGAAACAAAAATACCTCCCTCCAACAACACCTTGATATCAGAGGTACACACTTCCTTGATGCCACAAGAACACGCAAGTCACCACTTATCCAATCACCTACCCCGTCGCAGACACAAAGATATCTCACCAGCAACTTCCTAAAACATATTTTAAAACTCGTCACCTCCACCTTTAAACACAACATATCAGAAAAAAAAAAGAAAACATTCACAATCACATCACCACGATCTCATTGCAACAACAGCAACAACTATAAGGTATTCAACGAACCACACTCCATGATCCATTCATCTGAACAAACCCTCCCATGCTCCTCCAGAGTAACATGATGGAGACTTCGTTTCGGTTATCAACCCGCACTGAAAACCTATCAACACAAACTCGACCCAACTCAGGACCCGTTCTGCCGATGCTGTCACCTTGAACTTGACACTGCACACCACTCTATTACAACTGGCTCTCAACTCGCATGTAATCCAGCCAACGATTTTAAACATTTCATCTTTACTCGATTTCTGGGGGAACCTGGTCAGAATGGCCGGCTTCCTTGGGGCTGTGGCCTTCAAGTGAGGACGCCTGGGGCTACTGATGATGATGATGATGATGATGATGATGATGATGATGATGATGATGATGATGATTCTGAGCCAATTGACCCATGTAAAATTTAAGTTGTCTCCCCAAACTTTTGCACTTGTTTCCAAATTTTTATCTAAAATATCAATGATCATTTTTATTACTTGGCAATTATTTTCTTTTTGACAAGTATGTTGATTGCCTCCATTTGTTTGTGTGTTTGTTTGTGTGTTTGTCTGTACGCTCGCCTCCAGCCCAAACCGCTCAACCGATCGATCTGAAATTTTCAGACATTAATGTCACCGACCCTGCGACGGTCCAGCATTGAGGTTTCGTAAAATTCGGTCGACTGAAAAGGTCTACATAGGCCAATTTCAGCTGAGTTTTCTGAAATCCTCAAATTTCATCCGATTAACTCAAAATTTTAACAGGACTTGCATATCAGGTCAATGAATTCAACCACCTATTAATTTTGAGGTTATCAGAGGCCAAAAGGTCAACATAAGCCATAAGGTCACCCCAAAATAGGCTAAAATTTTAATTCTTTCTAAAATTGTCAATTTTCATCCGATTGACTTGAAATTTGAAGAGCATTTGCAGATCAGGTCGATGAACTCAACCACCTGTTAATTTTGAGGTCAATATAGACCAAAAGGTCAACACGGGCCGAATTTCTAAAATCCTCAATTTTCATCCGATTGACTTGAAATTTGAGCAGCATTTGCACATCAGGTCAACAAATTCAAGCGCCTATTCATTTTGAGGTAAAATTAGGCCAAAAGGTCAACATAGACCAAAAGGTCAATGTAGGCCAAATTTCTAAAATCTTCAATTTTAATCCAATTAACTTGAAATTTGAAGAGCATTTGCATATCAGGTCACTGAATTCCACCACCTATTAATTTTGAGGTAAACATAGGCCAATTTGGCCCAAATTTTCTAAAATCCTCAATTTTCATCCGATTGACTTGAAATTTGAAGAGCATTTTCATGTCAGGTTATTGAATTCAACTACCAATTAATTTAAGGTCAAAAGGTCAACACAGGCCTAATTTCTAAAATTGATAGATAAGGCAAAAAAACTAAATATATCACTATATCTCAGAAAGTTGTGGACTAGTTATGATAAAACAAGGTGGATAAGTTGAATAGGTGACAATAACAAGTGGATTGGATTTTGGTTCAGATCCAGCCCAGCAGTGGGATATAAAACATGAACTGTCCCACCTGGCAGAGGTATGCGCTCTACTGAGTACCAGTAAGTTGTCACTCTATGAGTGGTTTTTCATTATTTTTTGTTGTTGTTGTTGTTGTTGTTGTCATTGTATTACAGAGTCAAGGCTTGTAGAAGAGCGAGAACATAGAACGGATCAGGACACAACAGAACAAAAGAAAGAGCAGAAAGGGGAAAATGCAAACAACAGGGCAGAGGGACAAAATAAACAGAGATAGACAACAAGGGAAGCAGGTAAGGATGAGGGGTCGGGTAGAATGCAGGGAGTGGATAAGATTGATATAGAAACAAATTATCAGGAAGGAAAAACTTGAAATTTATGGGGGGGAGAAGGGGGGATTAACGGGAGTCGAGAAATCATGGTTCTGGATTGGGGATGATCTCAGATGGTGGTGAACAGCTGTCTTGAAAACCTGGAGGGAAGAATGAGAATGAAGAGAACTTGGAAGTTGGCTCCACAGGCAAGAAATGAGAGGAACAAATGAGTGAAGGTGAGCAGTGATTCTTAATTTTGGGAGTTTCACTATAAGGAGGTTGCTGTTGGACTGTGTGCACCCTGTAGAAACCTGGGTGGGACAAAGCACGAAAAGGGCAGAGGGTGAAAGGCCAGAAAGGAGAAGAAGACATAGAGACCACTGACCTCTCTGCAATGTAAAAATGATAGGCTCATAGACTCAGCTTCATCGTGGAGAGATTTCTATGATTTTGAAGGCATTGGTTTCCATGGTGTGAAGCTGAGCAAGGTGTGAGGTGTAGGCACCAACCCAGAGGGAGAGCAGTCCTCCATCAAGCTGAAGATGAAGGCCTTGTTGGTGGATAAGAGTTCAGATGTGCCAAAGAAGGGCTTTGTATGACAGAGGATGCCTGGTCGGCGACTGGCTTGGTGGCCCACTTTGAAATGTGGTTTGCCAAAGAAAGATCATGGCTGAGAGGGAGTTCCAAGGGTTTGAGTGATTTAACTTCTTTGAGGGTGTTGTTAAGAAAGTAGATGGTAGGGGTAGAAAGTAGATGGTGTGGTAATTCAATGAAAGCGATAATTCGTGGAATGCATGTGAACATTCCGTACGGGCATGCACCACTTCCGGATAGTGATGACACTGTATTCTAATAATTTCTCGATTTCTTATGCGCATTTATAGATAAACACAATGCCCCAATCCAGTCGTCGTTTATGAGAGCGAAGGAACGGACTGTGTGTTTGTGTGAAAGTTTTTTTTTGGGGGGGGGGGGGTTGCACGTACGGGCACGCATGTACAGGCAAGCGAGAGCGAAGGAACGGCCTGTGTGGTTGTTTCTGGCTCGCGGTTTGAAAGTTTTTTTTATTTTTTATTTTTTGGTTTGCACGTACGGCCACGCACGTACGGGCATGCATGTACGGGCACAAACATACGGCCACGCATGTACGGGCATGCGAGAGCGAAGAACGGCCTGTGTGGTTGTTTCTGGCTCGCGGTTTGAAGGTTATTTTTTATGGTTTGCACGTACGGCCACGCACGTACGGGCACGCGAGAGCGAAGGAACGGCCTGTGTGGTTGTTTCTGGCTCGCAGTTTGAAAGTTTTTTTTATTTTTTATTTTTTGGTTTGCACGTACGGCCACGCACGTACGGGCATGCATGTACGGGCACAAACATACGGCCACGCACGTACGGGCACGCGAGAGCGAAGGAACGGCCTGTGTGGTTGTTTCTGGCTCGCGGTTTGAAAGTTTTTTTTTTTGGTTTGCACGTACGGCCACGCACGTACGGGCATGCATGTATGGGCACAAACATGGCCACGCACGTACGGGCACGCGAGAGCGAAGGAACGGCCTGTGTGGTTGTTGTTTCTGGCTTGCGGTTTGAAAGTTATTTTTTTTTTTTTTGCATGTACGGCCACGCACTAGTTTAGTTGAACTGTGTGAGAGCAGGTCAGAGAATCGTTTATTTCACTTCTGCTTATGATTCCAGTCTGTGGGAGGTTCACAATGAGGAGCAGCGCACCAGCTGCCCCAGTGGGAGGTGCAATCGTATCCCAGAATGAAACTTGAACCATATTAGATACAAGATATTTGTAAATGACCGGCTTTCTGGGCTTGGCGTACAGCCTGGCATTACGCAAATGGTGGTGCGCTTTAAGGATATTATTACGTGGTGTTAAGCGTTAACAGGCAGCTCCGTAAATAATTAAACGCAGTCCAGAAAAGGCATTTCTCTTGCTCCCTCTCCTTGAATAATCATCATTTGTTGAAAAGGCCACTTGCCCATTCATAAGTCCATATGTTGTAATGTGTTACCTTTTCGCTGTGTCTCAGAACTGGGTATTTACATAAATACAGGTGTTGGGGAGAGGGAGGGTAGTGCACGAAGCGTTTATTATCCTTAAATTTGTTTGAAGCAACTTCGAAACTGAGGTTGGCTGCGATAATTCCGCAGGTTGTTGCGAATCGCTCTCGCTGTGCTATTGCATTTTGTTTGGTTGCTTTGCTCAAAGTTTTACGAGGAATCTATGCATGGTTCTCAGCACCTTGTGATCTGTTGGTGAACCAGGAGACAAAGCAACTCAGGAGGTGGCAATCACAGTCAGGAACATCGGCAGTAAAAGAGAATGAAGCACTAACTCGTCTTGCTCATTAGGCTAGTGTCGTTCTGCGTCGGCAAACACTTAGAAAAATGGATGGAATTCAACATGACGTTGAGCTATGTTTGCTTACAGCTGGTGTTTCAGCCGTTAACCTTTCATTATTAACCCTTCGTTAAACCTCCCTTTTTTAGATCCTTGTGGAGGATCTCCAAGTCGTACTCACGTTGTTCTTCTTGTGGACTTTTTTGTTTCACAGCCGACAGTTTTCATCGAAACTTCCTGAAACTTGGCGTATTTATGTAAAAATACCCTGCGCAGACAGTAACCATCTCCGATTTTGAAAATTCCTCCTAGAAAACAAAGTTATGACGTCAAAAAATCTCTGCTAATGGAAATCGCCTAAAAAAATTATCTCCGAAACTAGGCAAGCTTTTTGAATTCTGTTTGCGGGAATCGAACAGGGCATTAGCAGAGATGAATTACTGCACATATGATACATCACTATGATGTCATATCAATTATGACGTCATTCCTATTTTTTGTTTCACAACCCAGAGTTTTCATCGGATCTTCGTGAAACTTGCCATGTATATGCAGAAAGCCCACGCGCAAGCAGTAACCATCTCCGATTTTGGAAATTCTTTCTAGAAAAAAAGTTGATGTCATAATATCGCCGCTAATGGAAATCGCCTATACCATTATCTCCGAAACTAGGCAAGCTGTTTGAATTTTGTTTGTGGGAATCAAGCCGGGCATTGGCACAGATAATTTATCGCAAACCTGATGCATCACAATGATGTCATATTCGTTCTTATGACGTCATCATTAAGAGGATGAGGATCTTAGCTCATTTGAGCTTGTTTCCTCTGATGAAGGGTTAATACCCGAAACATCAGTTTCTTCTTGCTTCCCACTGTGTTTAGCATATCTCAAATCAATGTCGTGTTTATTTTAACCATAACAACAAAATAATTTTGGAGTCAGTGATTGACTTTTGTCTTGTGAAATCCACACTCTGAACACTTTCCAAGGAGAAGAACCGGCATATAAAGCAATTCGGTAAAATAAAATATTTGTCCAACACAGTTTGATGAAGAAAACTCAAAAAATATATTAAAACACCACTGGGGTCATGGACTTTTATCGGACATTATGCAAATGTAAATTTTGAAGTTCTATTCCCTCCCTTGCTCAATCCAGCTGATAGAATTAAGAAAAAATGAATCATACATGTTTAAACAAATAAAAAGGAGCAACAGGAAAACACTATCAACCATTGTTTGAAAACTTCAAGCAAGCACAACTGCATTTCAAACATCAGGAAACAAAGTTTGATTTCTTATGTAATATCATGTTTGTTTCCAATAACTTTGACATATGTAGATATACGATGGCCGGTATGAAACTAATGGCTCTTATTTTTCAGTTTGTAACCAAAGTATCTTAGGAAAGCTATGCGAGATCACAATAAAAGGTTGGTATCTCCCATACATTTTATGATGAGTGGCACTGTGGTCGTGGTCACGTGACAACATTACACCACGCTCTCAAAATGGCTGCCCCGATAGGTTTGCTTACGAAGTTATGCCAATGCTATTCATATTTTATGGCAAATTCATCAACTGTTGAGTGATAGCAGTCATATGTGTTTATTATTGCAAACTAGCAAATATGCCGAGACACAAACACTGCCGAGACATAAACACACCCGGACACCTTCAGAGACAAATACCCCCGGACACATTCGGAGGACGCGTCCGGAGCTAAGCTGTCCAGAGTCAAACACCGCCACTTATGTCCAGAGACAAACTCCCGTCCAGACACGTCTGGAGACAAACACCGCTGGACACGTCCGGAGACAAACACTGCCGAGACATAAACACACCCGGACACATTCGGAGACAAATACCCCCGGTCACATTCGGAGGACGCGTCCGGAGCTAAGCTGTCCAGAGTCAAACACCGCCACTCATGTCCGGAGACAAACTCCCGTCCGGACACGTCTGGAGACAAACACCGCTGGACATGTCCGGAGACAAACACCACCCAGTCATATCTGGAGACAAACTCCCATCCAGATACGTCCAGAGACAAACTCCTATCCGGACATAAACACCGCCCGGACATGTCAGTTTGGAGACAAACACCAGCTGAACACGTCCAGAGACAAACACTGCCCAGATGTAAACACTGCCCGGACATGTTCAGAAACAAACACCACTCGGACACACCGGGAGACAAACACTGGCTGGACACATCCAGAGACAAACTCCCCTCCAGACATAAACACCACCCGGACATGTTCGGAGGCAAACACCGGCTGGACACGTCCGGAGACAAACACTGCCCGGACATAAACACACCCAGACGCGTCCAGAGCTAAGCTGTCCAGAGACAAACACTGCCTGGACACGTCCGGAGACCAACTCTATCCCAGCTTTTCATTAGCTTTTGGGAGTGACCCCGGAGGACTCGGTTAGGTTTCGAAGAAAAGAGCGTTCCAATCTGTTTGGTAATCACCTTGCAAACACTTGAAAGTCTCTATAAGTCTGTCTTGTTCCTCCTGGATTGGAGGGATTCCAATCCATCTTCTCCTGGAGTGAGTTTTAAGCACTTCCTTTGGACTATTTCTAACTTTGTGATGTCTTTTACTAACCATGGATTCCATACCGTAGAAGCATATTCCAACAAAGGACCGAGCACAGAGGTATACAAAACAGTAAGTTTGTGCTTAGAAAAACCACTAAAACATATTTTAAACAGTCGAATTTTCTGGTATGCTCTTGACAAGCACACTGATATGTTTAGATGGTTTAAAGTCATTTGAAATTAGTATTCCGAGATCTCTTTGTTCTTCAACCACTGAAAGACAAGTTCCATTTAAGGAGTAGCTGTATTGTATTGCTGCATTGGTCCTCAGCACGACACATTTATCAGCATTGAAGTTCAAACGCCACAAACGAGACCAGAGGGCCAAGGCATTTACAGTGCCTACAGAAAGTCTACACCCCATTTCAAAATTTTCACTTTATGTTGTCTTATAGTTTGGAATTAAATTGCATAATCAGACTTTTTCCACCTTTATTTACACATCGTAACCCACAACTTCCAAGTGAAAAACAAATTCTACAAATTTCAGAAAATTAGTTAAAAATACAAAACTAGAATATCTTCGTTGGATTATAAAATTAGTGTCCACCCTCCTTATAATCGCAAAATAATGTAAATTAGCTCAGGTGTAACCAATCACCTTCAAATTCACATACCAAGTTAATTGGCCTCTACCTGTGTTAAATTGTAGCGATACTGATTATTTCAGAATAAAATCAGCTGTTCCTGTAAGTTTCCTCTGCTAGGTAATGCATTTTGCAGCAAAGACTCAGCCATGAACACCAAGGACCTCCAGGACAGAGTTGTGGAAAGGCACAGATCAGGAGATGTGTATAAAAATATTTGAAAGGCCTTGAATATCCCTTGGAGCACAGTCAAGACCATCATGAAGAGGTGGAAGGCATATGGCACCACCAAGACCCTGCCTGGATCAGGCCATCCCTCCAACCAAGCATGGAAGAGACTGATCAGAGAGGCCACCAAGAGGCCAATGGAAACTTTGAAAGAGTTACAGGCCTTTATGGCAAAGACTGGTCACTGTGTGTATGTGACAACAATATCCCAAGCACTCCACAAGTCTGACCTTTACGGTAGGGTGGCAAGAAGGAAGCCATGACTCAAAAAATCCCACCTTGAGTCCCCTTTGAGGTATGCAAAAAAACACTCCAGAGATTCTAAAGCCATGTGGCAAAAAGTTTTGTAGTCTGACGAAACCGAGATGGAACTTTTTGGCCAAAATACAAAACGTTACCTTTGGTGCAAACCCAACACAGCACATCACCCAAATAACACCATCTCAACTGTGAAGCATGGCAGTGGCAGCATCATGTTATGGGGATGTTTTTCTTCAGCAGGGACTGGGGCACTCGTCAGGTTAGAAGGAAAAATGAATGGAGCAAAATAAAGTAAACTTCTAGAGGAAAACCTGCTACCCTCTGCAAGAAAACTGAAAGTAGGACGAAAGTTCACCTTTCAGCATGACAACCGGAAGCATACAGCCAAAGCTACAATGGAGGGGCGAAGGAACAAAATGATAAATTTCCTTGAGTGACCCAGCCAGAGCCCCGACATAAATCCAATCGAAAATCTGTGCCATGACTTGAAGATTGTTGTCCATCAACGCTCATTATGCAACTTGACTGAGCTTGAACAGTTTTGTACAGAAGAATGGATAAATATTGTCCGATCAAGGTGTGCAAAGTTGGGAGAGACCTATCCCAACAGACTCACAGCTGTAATTGCTGTCGAAGGTGCTTACACCATGTATTAACTCAGGGGGGTGGACACTTATCCAACCAAGATGTTCTCGTTTTATATTTTAATAAATTTTCTGAAATTTGTAGCATTTGTTTTTCACTTGGAAGTTGTGGGTTATGACATGTTAATAAATCTAGAAAAGGTCTGAATTAATGCAATTTAATTCCAGGCAATGAGACAACAAAAGGTGAAAAATTTGAAAGGGGATGTAGACTTTCTATCGGCACTGGAGATCTTCTTGTAGTTAATCACAGTCTGACTTCCTGAAAATCTCTGTACAACTTGGTGTCGTCAGCGAACATTCTTGCTGTGCTCGCGATGCGTTCAGGAAGGTCGTTCACATACAGCAAAAATAAAACAGGGCACAAAATAGATCCTTGAGGAACACCACTAATAACGGGTAACAATGAAAATTTTTCCATTTCGAAGCACGACACGCTGTCTACGATGGCTTAAAAAGGCTTCCAGCCAAAACAATAGGGGTCCATGGATACCGTAGTGCTTGAGTTTATGAAGCAGTCTTTCATGTGGAACAGAGTCAAAGGCTTTTGAAGAATTAAGATAAATAACATCAACTCCATTCTTGCTTTCAAAATATCCAATCCAGTCTGACAAACATTCAATCAGTTGTGTAACGCATGAACATTTTCCTTGAAATCCATGCTGGTTGCAATGAATGATGTTATTCACTTGACTTGTGATTGAAACAGGTCTACCATTGTTACAACTTGAACGCGATCCTTTTTTAATGAAGACGAACAACACGAGCATCACGCCATTCCTGGAGTAACTTTCCAACTTGGAAGGAATTCTCAAAAATAGTAGCTAAGGGAGCATCAAAATCTAAAACGCTTCACAAAACATTGACATGAATATCATCAGGACCGCTTGCTTTATTTCCATGAAGGTTTTTGAGCTTGCCACAAACCACGCTTGGCAAAAAGTCCACATCCACAAGATTTTCTTAGCAGGTTTCATCAGGCAAGGATAAGCCTAAGTCAATTGGAGCTTAAGCCTGGTGTTGCCTTAGTGGTTAGGGTGGCTGGCTTGGGATCTTAGGGTCCTGAGTTTGAGCCCTCTTTCCACTGAATTAACACCAGGTGGGGTTTACTCAGCCTGTCATCCTTTTGAGGATGGTGAAATGAGTACCACAATACTGGAACAGGGGCACAGTTGGTGAAATGAGTACCAGTCTACTGGCATAGGGGGGCACAGCATCATCGGCATAGTCGTGCCCCAACAAAATGATAGCTACCCGGCAACCAAGCTGCCATATGCAAGAAGAAGAATTGGTGGTTCATCAGTCATTACACTCATAAAAAATTGATTCAATATATCAGCCTTTTCACCATCACCTGTCACCCTTTCTTCATAGTGTTCCTTGGCATCAGATATTGCTTGTTTCGCACTTTTTGTCACCTCACAGAATGAGATCTTGTGAATCTCTCGACCAGAAGGTGGTTGTGATTTGACTCATGCTTTCTTTTTCCTCTTTTTGACTAACTTCACCGACTTGTAGCGTGTCCAAGGAAGCTTGTGTCTTTGGCCAGGTTTGATGAACATATTTGGGACATGTTTCTCAACCAGCTTCCAGTACATCTTTACAAAGGAGCTCCACTGGGTCTCGACATCACCACTGCTAAGTCGATCCACAGAGTTTATATCTCTGACTTTTTCCGAAAAGGCAGCATAACCTCCTTTGGAGTGCAAGTATACTTTCCTGTGGGCACCATTTGCACGTGAAATTAGAAGTCTCGCTTCCACAAAGATAACATTATGATCACTAGCGCTGAAACATTCCTCCATTGATACATGCTTACTTAGGTCTTCATTGCTCAGGAAAAGCAAATCCAGGATGTTGGGACCTCCTTGTTGGTTCTTTCACAACTTGTACAAGCAAATTTTCAATGATGGCATCCACAAATGTTTGTTACATTTCACTACGTGTACATCCTGACTCCCAATCAATCTTGGGGAAAATTGAAATCTCCGATAAGTAGAACATTGTCCATATTTAAAGAGTTGAGAGAATCACAATTCTTTGTAACATTTTGAAAATGGCTTCATTCAGGTCGATAAGCGACTCTTACAAGCACAAGTGTATTTTGAACAGAAATGCTCACCCAAATAATCTCAGCAAGACCTGGTTCATACAAAGGTGGGTTTAGCACGCTCTTAACAAGAAGCATAACTCCTCCACTTCCAGGAATTATGTATATGCCCTCTGGATGAAAGCTAAGATCTCTATCCTGTCCGAATATGCTATAGCCTATATGTCCCTTGCGACAGCTATCGGGAGGACTTTTTGCCCTCCACCAACTCACCCATGAGGCAGCCATATGGATGCATAACCTAGACATTCAACTCTAGCGCACACCATATTGGCCATATGTAAGAAGTGAGACCCAGGAGTTTGAATGAGTGAACTTCAAGAGGATTATAAGAAAGTAGTTATGAGGGTTTGGCAGTCAGTCCTTTCGGAGAGACATAGTGGGAGTGTGAGATTTGTCAGGATTGAAAGACATGTTCCAAGTGTGTGACCAGATTGTGATGGTTTTGAAGGTCTGAAGAGAGGGAAGAGGCTGCAGCCTGCCTGTCTGAAGGATGAGGGTTGTCATGGCAGAGGATTAAGTCATCAGTGAATAGAAAAGAGGATTCTCAAGAGATTCAGGGAGATCATTAATGATGATCAGGAATACGACTGGGCCCAGAAAACTGCCTTGGGGCATTTCCAGTTTTGAATAAATGTCAAAAATTGCATAAATTTGGGATAAAAATATACATGACTTCAAAGAAAAAAGTCATGAAATAGTATTTGGCAATTTGCTGGCATGAAAGAGAAATCGCAAAATTTATATTGGGGGGTGGGGGGGAATGGGGGAGGGTCAGAAGGGGTGTGGTTATCCCAGCCTGAATATGGTTAAAGGAAAGATTAGGTTTGGATCATATGGATGATCATCACTATGCGGATCATACGGATGATCCGCTGTGGCGACCCCTAACGGGAGCAGCCGAAAGAAGAAGAAGAAGAAGAAGAAGAAGAAGAAGAAGAAGAAGAAGAAGAAAGATTAGGTTTGGCCGATTAACTCGAAGGACAAGACCATGCCAGCATCCATGATTTAGCTTGGTCGCTAAATAATGTTAACTGACGCATGGCACTGATCAGTTTGACGCATCAATTGACTTGGTTGTTCCATTGGAGCCAAGTATCGCCATGGCAAACAGGCCTCATAATCCAGCTCGGAATGAAAGAATGAGTTGGCCGTCACAGCCACTTTGACTCGGTTCATCATGATGTAGACCAGCGAACTGGACCGACCTGGCTCACTGTTACATTGGCGTCAGGAGTGGGATTTGGACTTGTGATTCAGCGGGAAACCCCTCCTCAATGAAAAATTGTATTGGGCGCGTGATTCGGCTCTGATTAGTTAAAAGTAATGAGCGATCAGGATAACCCAAACCAAGGGGGAGCACACTGGACTGACGCCAACACGGCCCCGGCCGATATGGAGATAGAAGGTCCATTAGTGGGTGTGGTGTGGTCTCCCCCACCCCATGCTCAGTTGGCCAGAATATCCCCCAATAGCCCAGTACCCTCCAGTAAACAAACACCAGGAAGCAGTATGCTGGTGATGCCACAGCAGCAGGGAGATAATCTCTATCTCATGGCCTTAATAACGCAGCTGATGGCCAAGATAGAAACTGATCAGGACAGACTGGTGGTGTTGCTAACCTAAAATTGAGGTTAGCATCATCAAGCCATACAGGCTCGAGGCTAAGCAGGATAAAATAGGAGCCAAACTGGCGGCAAAAATGGAGGTGAGCCACTTCACTCTGGCAGCATCATTGACAGACGTGCGAGGCATGCAGAAGGAAATGGCAGCTGTTCAGGCCAGAATACTGGGGGGGATCCAGGGCCAGAGAGAGAGAGAGAGAGAGAGAGAGAGAGAGAGAGAGAGAGAGAGAGAGAGAGAGAGAGAGAGAGAGAGAGAGAGAGAGAGAGAGAGAGAGAGAGAGAGAGAGAGAGAGAGAGAGAGAGAGCTGCCAGAGGAAAAACTAAAGAGGGGACAAGTAGGAATAGATGGAATACAAATATACCAGAGCAGGAACAAAGAAAATATATCGTGCCAGTCTGAGCGATAAAGGAAATTAATACAAGCATTGAGCAAAGTGAAAGTAAAAACGAATGGAAGAATGCAGAACTGACAAAGAGGTTCGAGGGTATTGAAGAGGAGGTTGAAGAATGTGTTGGGGCAGAGAGGTGCCAGGAATAACGTGACCCCACAGGTGCTGTCATTCATGCAGCGGCAAGAGCCGGATGAGCAGCACAATTGCGTGGTGGAGCCAGCAGTCGCCACAACCAGGTACGTGGACACACAGGGTAATGTTGTGTGGAAGGGAAGCAGGGAGCCCAGTTAAGAGGCCTTGATGGGGACACTTCCCAGGGATGTGTGTCTACCTGTGCCCTTGCTGGTGAGTGAGCCTGTGTGCAAGCCTGCATGCGTGCAGTGAGGGATGGGCCACATAAGTGAGCTGCCCAAACCCACATCTGGTGCCACGGCACGAGTCTGCGTAGTTAAGGTCCAATGGTCCATATGCAAACTGTGCATCTTGGGGTACAGCGAGCTGCCATGCTGGGAGACCGAAACCGTGCATTCTGGCATGGGTGGTGGTGAGGGGCTATCTATACTCACGCCCGTGGTATAGACATGTGCAGCGGAGACAGAACTGCCGGTCAGTGATACGCACACCTCGGTGCATGTTGAAGGTCCACAGAATCAGAAAATCATGTTTGGTTTGATTAATAGATATGGCATCACTTAACACTAAATCGTTCTTGTCTTGAATAAATATCTTGAAAGGAAGATTTCAATGCTATTTGGTGTCATTTTACTCTAATTGGCCCTGCCCATCCCATAACGTCATATCGACCTCAGGTTCATACATGTACGTTCTGACAGCATCTTCTACAATCTACATCATGATTTTGAATATCGTCCTAATCTGGGGATTCTTGATCAGAAATTATTCATCAAATTTACTTTATGACGAGCCTCAAGCGAGATGTGTGTCCATTATCCATTGTGTGTTGACAATAATTTCTCCCTCAATTACGTCATGGCAGTTTATCTGGATTTTTTTAGGGGCAGTACATGACAGGTTTACCTTTTCAACTTTAACACCTACCTCACACAATTATTACAATGAATTACGATGTTCAGTTCTTTGTTTATTCCTAAAAAAAATCAATTTAATCACATCAAAAAAAAATGATTTCTTTTTTCTGATTCTTGGACCTTTAAGTACAGTATGGATATGTTTTAAATATATTTGTAATGGTAATTACGAAGTAATTTTAATAATTAGCAACTTATTAATCACTAAGTAGTTGTCGTAATGATAGCACTCTTTGAATGTTGCATATTTAATTATGTTGCATTTTGGGTCACATGACTTGCCATGTTTTTTAATCAAAACTAATAAATGGCTGCATGCGTGCGTGCGTGCGTTGGAGTTTGTGTGTCTTCTCCATAACTCCAATATCATAAAACCTAGCAGCCTGAAACTTTGCATACATAATAAGAAAACTCCAAGGAAGTGCATGACTGAAAATTGGGTGTTTAAAACACCCTTTTTGAAGATAATTAACAGCCTTATTTAATTTTATCCTTTATCAGGCGCATCCTCGACCACCTCGCTCTTTGGGGTCTTAAGGCGTCTCCTAGGTAACCTCACTGGGGTCTGGAGCCGCCATGTTTTTTCGCCTGCTCAACCATGCCTTGACTTGAAACAGGCCACAATAATTTCTTTACCGCAATTTTTTTTCACTTTCCTTACTCATATTATCGAATGCCTGTCCATCATCACTATGAATCACTGTATGCATCTCTTTTGTAAGTGCTATAGTTTTCACATTAGGAGCTTGGAGCAATTTCATGCATGACATGATGTAATTTTCCACGATCTACTTACTCTCTCACAGACGAATTCAAGTATATCATCAAAATATTATTTCGGCTTTGAGGATCGGACATTGTCTGGACTAAATAAGTGTCGAAATATGGAGTGAAATCTGATAGTTTAAAGAAATAACGAGTCTGAAATCAAACCCTATATACATGTTTACACCAGGCAAGCAATGCTATGGTTCCTCCTTCTCCATCCATACACGAGAAAATGTGAAATTTCCAAAACATTAAACTTGTCTTTTTCAACTGTTTGGGGCATTATATCGATTGAACTAAAGATTTAGGAATGTGCCAAAATTAACCAGCTTCATTGAGCAATATGATTGAATGGATTCGCTGCTTGACATCGCTCCCTGTCCCCAGAGGGACTGCTTATTCACAGCATCTGCCAGATCTGTGTCGATATTTTCGGAGGTTTCGCAAGGTCCTCTACAGCGAATCAAAGCAAATCTGGTGAAAAACGGACGTTTAAGAATGAAGTTATAACATTTGCGCGGACCGCGAACCGATGTACCATGTGACACATACACAGAGGAGCAGGCAACATGGCAGATTATCTGCAATGTTTATTTCATGAGCAATTAAATGTTGTGATGTCTCCAGGGTTGTTCTACATTAAACAGCAACTCTTTTGTGGATAAAGTCATTAGTTGAAGGTATTCATTTAATTTCTTTAATTGCTGTGGGCACGGTGAAGACTGGCTTTAAAGTTAAAGGGAACCTATATGGTATGCAGCCACAGCCTGGCTCGCCGTTCCTTATCAACCATTTAATTGGGGTGTTTGCTTGAGTGCTTAAGCTACTTGACAAGCGCCCTACAGTCAATAGCGGTACCGCGCTACATCACTCGGAGCGAATCATTCACTTATTGCGGACGCTTTTGTCACCCCACGTCATCCTGAGCGAGTGGTTCGTGCTCCATCATCCTGAGTGAGTGGTTCGTTCTCTGTCATCCTGAGCGAGTGGTTCGTGCTTCCACATCCTGAGCGAGTGGCTTGTGCTCCGTCATCCAGACCGAGTGGTTTGTGTTCCGTCATCCCAAGTGAGTTGTTCATGCTCTGTCATCCCGAGCGAGTGGGTCGTGCTCCGTTTTCCCGAGTGAGTGGTTCTTGAAACGTCTATATAAATGCAACATTGTTTTTTGGTGAAAGCTACTCAAGGTTTTTGGGTTGTATACAGTATGTACTGGAGTCGGTAATCACACTGACTCTAACCTGCCGACACCCAAAAAGTTGCCGATATCGACCAAGCACGTGTGTGTGTGTGTGTGTGTGTGTGTGTGTGTGTGTGTGTGTGTGTGTGTGTGTGTGTGTGTGTGTGTGTGTGTGTGTGTGTGTGTGTGTGTGTGTGTGTGTGTGTGTGTGTGTGTGTGTGTGTGTGTCCTGCCGATTCCTGAAAAAAATGCCGATGTTGGCCAAGCACTAATTGTGTGTGTGTGTATATTGTTCATAAAGCATAACGTATTCTCTCTGCTGACTCCCCTACCCCAACCCCCCCTCTCTCTCTCTCTTTGTTCCATTCTTACTCTACCCCCTCCAAATACAGTGCCCCTCCCACACCCCTCTCACTCTCCCCTCCTCTCTCTCCATCTTTGTCACTCTCTCTGTCTCTGAACATATCCGGATGGTGGTTATGTCTGGATGGTGTTTGTTTCCGGACATGTCTGGGCAGGGTTTTTATGCAGACGTGTCCTGATGGGAGTTTGTCTCCAGACGTGTCCAAGCAGTGTTTGTCTCTGGACAGCTTGGCTCCAGATGTGTCTGGATGGTGTTTGTCTCCAGATGCATCCAGATGGTGTTTGTTTCTGGATGTGTCTGGGTGGTGTTTGTCTCTGGGCAGCTTGGCTCAGGATGCGTCCAGGCAGTGCTCGTCTCTGAACGTGTCCCGGCAGTGCTTGTCTCCAGATGACTCAGGGTGGTGTTTGTCTCTGGACGCATCCAGATGGGAGTTTATCTCTGGATGCGTCCGGACAGGAGTTTGTCTCCAGACGTGTCCTGATGGGAGTTTGTCTCCAGATGGGAGTTTGTCTCATATTTATAGTATGGCCGATAGAAAATGGATTGCAGACTTTATTTTTTTTTCATCTTCACTGTTATCCTATGTAGAATCATTTTGATGAGACAATATGAATCATAATTAATGCTCCACCACACATTTGCCTTTCCTCCCTCTCACCTCTAAGTCTTCCCTTCCACCACCCCTCCTCGCTCCCCCTCCCTCCTCTCTCTTTTCCCCTCCCCTCCTCTCACTCTCTCTCTCTCTCTCCCCCCTCTCTCTCCCCCCCTCTCTCTCTCTCCCGTCCCCCCCGCTATTTCTCCCCCCACTTTAGTATTCCTGTCAGCGAAGTAACGGGTGGTATTTGCTCGTTTCTACGAATAAAAGTGTGTGTGTGTCTCCTCCATAACTCCAAAACCATGAAACCTAGCTCCCTGAAGCTTTGCACACTAAGAAAACTCCATGGAAATGCAAGAGTGAAAATTGGGTGTTTGGGTTAATTAAAACAACCCTTTTGAAGATAATTTAACAGCCTTATTTAATTATATCCTTTATCAGGCGCATTCTCGGTCACTGCTCTTTATGAGGTCTTAAGGCGTATCCTAGGTAACCTCGCTGGGGTCTGAAGCCACCACGTCTTTTGGCCTGGTTAACCATTCCTTGACTTCGAACAGGCCACAACTATTTCTTAACGATAAAGTTTTTTTTTTCACTTTCCTCACTCATATTAACGAATGCCTGTTCATCATATCTATGAATTGCTGGTTACATTGCAATGCTTATAAACGCCGAGAGATGCCAGCGTTCATAGCTTTATTTCATTTCCGCATTTGTGATAACCTCACGAATATCTTAAACTCAGAAAAATTACAAAATTTAAGCTCCAGAATTGAACTTAGAAGCAGTTCCAACTCCTAAATAAGTGTTCATTTGTCCAATTCGGTCATATTTAACATTTTGGGCGTCTCCGGGAGGTGTGTGTTTAATATGACGGTCCGGTGATTGCTAATCGCATGCCAAGCGAGCCGGTTTTTAAAACCGTTTCCTTGGAGTCCTTTCTTGAGTGCTTAAGCCACTTGGTGAACACTCTTCAAGCTGCTTGGTTGTTCATTTCAGTAAAAGTACCCGTGTTTTCAATCTCACATTGATGAGATGTACGTTTCCGCCTTTGTTGGGTCCTGTATGCCTGGTGTTTGCTTAATGGTTTTGGTGGTGGGCTTGGGATCCAAGGATCCTGAGTTCAAATTCTGCTCAGCTGTTGAATTAATACCAGGTGGGGTTGACTGCCCGTCATCCTTTTGAGGTTGGTAAAATGAGTGTCAGCTTGCTGATATACTGTGGCGGAGTGGTGACCCGTCCAGAGTTGTGCCCAATAGCCCGGGAGACTGCTTAGGCATCACCAACGCTCTGCACAGAGTAGGGTCCCAATGGATGTATGGATGGGTCCAACGGTGCCATGCGGTGGGTGCCTCGGGAGGTGTCTCATCCGCTGAAAATGTGCAATTTTATTTTTACAGGACAGCACTTTGTTTAACCTTTTCGTGCGATCTCCTTCTAATGTAATAAACCTTCACTTCGACATCGATACATACAACAAGGTCCATATGACCACGTGTTCGACATGTTTGTTCTCGCTGTGAAGGAATAGACCGACATTTTGTGTTCTTTGCCTTGATATATTTTTGAATTGAATTTTGCTAATTTCCCACTTGAATTCCTCTTTCAAAGAACTCTGTTTAAAAGTAAATCTTTGTGTTTGTCGTTTTTATGTACTTGATGCGTGTGTACATTTGCACGTGTGTATGTATATAAACTGTATTATCACAATGGCACTTGACACTGGTGTGTGTGTTGTTGATTGGTATCTACATGTGCGGGTTTCAGAATGTGGAATGGAGTCCTCCCAAGGCAGGCTCAAAGTATCCACCTTCCTTTCAGTAAGGTGGTCACGATTCATGGACCAAGCTGTGACGTTTTCTGTTTTCAAAGTTTTGTGCTGAGGGCTCTCTTCAAGATCATCACTGAGCCCCAGACAGCTTCCAACTGCAGTTCGTTTGTCGCAATATTCCGAGGAATGGTTTTTAATAACTCTGTGAAGTTCTTCATCATCATTTCCGTCGCTCCAACTATCACTGGTCCAATTTTGGCATTCTTTAGCTTCCAGGATCTTTTCAGTTTGTTCTTGAAGTCTTTGTATTTGGTCATTTTCTTGATTTCTGCATTCTTTAGTCCAAAATCACTGGTATTAACACATCAATCAGCAATCCCTTCTTCTCTTTTTTGTGCCCAAGTATGATATCTGGTCGCAATGCTTTGTTTTCGATGTTCATGCTCTATGGGATCATTAGGTCGTACGTGAGCGGTACTTCATTGTTTTCAGTGATTGCTTTTGGTTTATATTCCCACAAATTTTCTGGCACTGGGTTATCAAAGTTTTTGCAGATGTGCCAGAGGATTGCTTTACAAACTCTGTTGTGATGTTGTGTCCAGCTGTTCTGACATGAGTTTTTTTTTTGTGTACGGTCATCAAGCATAATATATCATTCTCCTTGCTAACCCCACCTCCACTCCTCATCTTTCTCTCCTTTTTTTTCCTCCTCCCCCCCCCTCTCTCTCTCTCTGTTGAGGCGTCACTCTCCCCACCTCCCGCCCCTCCTCGCTCTTCTCCCCTTCATAGCTTCCCCTTACTCCTTTCCTCCATCTTCTCCCCTCCCATCCCTTTTCTCTGTCCTCTCCCCTCCCTTCATCCTCTTTCCTCCCCTCCCTCCATCTCTCCCCTCCCTCCCTCCTCTCTGCCCTCCCTCTCTTCTCTCTCCCCTCCCTCTCCCCCCTCTCCCCTCCCTCTCCCCTCCCTCTCCCCTCCCTCTCCCCTCCCTCTCCCCCCTCTCCCCTCCCTCTCCCCTCCCTCTCCCCTCTCTCAATATCCTCGTCAGCGAAGCGACAGGTTGTATTTGCTCGTTATGAATAAGCAACGTTTTTAGTTTGTTTTTTGGCTTTCATATCATTGTAACCTTGTGCTCTTGAATTTCAAGCTCTCTCACAATCCACACAATCAAATATATTGTTGCGGACTCGGGGTTTGAGGCTCGCCACTCAGGGCCGTCTTAACAGCATTGTAGGCCCTGGGCAAAGCAATGCACTGGGGCCCCTACCCACCCACCCATGGGAATAAAAATGTAAACGGTCAATAAAATTAAGCCTATAGATTTCTTGGTACTTTCAACAAAATCAATGTTTAAACATTCAAAAAAAACATGCTGTAAAGCGAGGATTAATCAACACAAACTTTTGAACAATATAACATAAGCCTTGAAAAACACAAACATTACAAATATTTATGGTATAGTATAGTATAGTATTTATTTATTGACAGTGTATATAGATTAAAAAAAAATGACTGGTAAACTATTATTTATATGGTTAATCTGTATTAGCGCTTATTTCGTAACTCTTTTGATTAAGCACCTAAAATCAATCTACGGTAGTTAAAACAAAATAAAAATATCTAGGAGCATATTTACTCGCCAAATATTAAAGTCAGACGTACTTGATTCGTGTAAGTAACACAATTGATAGTTGAAAATCACTTGATGTCAGTCACTCTTTCTTCTGTGAAATGTTTTCTCCTTCGAAGTGTTGTCATGAAACGTCAAAACAAAAAGCAAACACCAACACACAACCTCGCACCAATTAGGCAATTGAAATCCACAGCTGCAAGCCAGAAAAACAACATTATAACAATACAATAATATTGCTTAAGCAATACAATATTATTGCAGATTAACAACATTATAAGAAATAACATTTGTCAGATAGTTATGCAAAATTTTTTATATTGTTGCGGATTCGCGCCCGCCGGCGTGCTGACGGCCACGTAACTCGAATCGCGGCACGTCGCCCACCGGACGGACAATCCAGTCGTGACCCTCTCGGACTAACGCCGGGAACCAGTCACGGGTGGACCTTTCGGTCTCACCGCGATCGAGCCAATCGGCCCCCGCGTGGGATAGGGTTGCTCGCCAAATTCGACCTACCTAAGTACCCACACGGAGGGTAGACCGGGCGATCGCACCTCGCCGCAGGTCGACTTCGGACACGGGCCACTTAAGCGACCCATTCCGTACTATCGGGATAACCGAGCGGTGTTATTCGTCGGCCTCGACGGTTCGATTAATTATCGGGCGTCTTAGCCCACGACCAACCCTTTACGTGAAGCAAGATGGCGATTCAATGAAAGAAATGACGAGCGAAGCGGGAAAACAGTTCAACAATAAGCACATTTATTTCGCGATGAACGGAAAGCACACATATACAATTCCACCAAAAGCACATGTAAAAGAAGAAGACAAAAAGCAAATGCAACAATGCAGATCTATCCGACTACCGGGCACTCGGCAACACTTATACAATTTTACTTCACAGACGGCGCCGACAACACATATTCCCAAAGCAAAAGAAAAGAGAACCACCCTCCAGGATGAGGGGGGTAGGCGGGCCTGGGGCCGAGACCGTGTCGGGCCTACCCGTCTGATGATGAGACGCGAAGTGGCGGTGGTGCCTCAACTCCGCGGGCCTCGCTGACAGTGTCTGGTAGGGGGTGGGAAGGGGGCCCCCTTTGTCGCACTATCTCAGCGCGGGGGGAAACAGGAGGGGGTTGCTGATGCTCGGGGAAAGGAGGATTTCACAAAATCTCGGGTCCCGCGACGAGCGTCTCCACCACGACCTCGGTCGCGCCGCCGGCCTTTCTCTCCGCAGTTCCCCGAAGCCGACGCGAGCACCCCCTCGTCCGCCTTCGCCGCCGCCGCCTCTCCACAGCTCCGTCCTCTTCACTCCGACTCCGCGAACTCCCAACTGCGAACTGCCAACTGCCAACTGCCAACTGCCAACTGCCAACTGCCAACTGCCAACTGCCAACTGCCAACTGCCAACTGCCAACTGCCAACTGCCAACTGCGAACTCCAACTGCGAACTCCTCCTCTCCTCCTACTCAACTCCTCCGACGAACGCAGTCGTTTTTATAAGCCCCGTGGCTTCGCTCTTTCATCTTTGACCCTCTGCCTTTCACCTCGCTCCCCATTGGCCCGAGGAAAAGTGGGCGTGAATGCTTTTTGATCCATGAATTTGCATATAGCGACCGCCCTCCAACGCCCTGGAGGCGGGGCCAAATCGCCCCTCGCTCACCGATTGGACGGAACAAAAGTGGGCGTGAGTCGTTTTTGATCCGTTTTTCTGCGGAAAGTCCGTGATGTTTTTGAACACGCTTGGTGTTCGGTGCGCGCCCCGCACGAGTCCAGCATCGGTGCCCACGAGTGGCGCGAGACGACGGCGATGCGATGGTGGCGAGTTGTAATGGTAAAGGTCGTGGCGGTTGTGGTGAAGCGGCATTGTGGTTGGTCGTTGTTGTTGTGAAGTGGCGTTGTGGTTGGTGGTTGTTGTTGTGATGGCTGTTGAGACGTGGTTGGTGGTGGTAATAATGGCAGCTGGTCCAAAATAAAGATAGTAAAAGAAAAACGGCTATCCTGAAGAGTCGCAGCCCTCATGAATGACATTTATTCCCTCTAGACAACGGGTTTGGGCCTAACTACACATATACTTACCGAGATATCTCACCTAAGGGACCTGAATGGTGGTTTGCGAATTTGGTCAACCACAACAATATTATAAATAAAGTTTGAAAAGGGATTTGAATCCCAGGCCTTTCCAACGAGAGGTCGAGTAATTATCCACTCTGCCAAGAGATCTCTCATGAACAATATGGCAGCATGGGTCCCCTAGAATCGTGGGGCCCCTGGGCAACTGCCCAGTGTGCCCATGCCTTAAGACGGCCCAGACGCCACTAGGGGAAGTGCGTGGGTCCCTCTCGAACGACCAGTCCTGAAGCCGCCGGGCACCGATAACTCCGCGCACTGGCAGGTTGCTAAGCAACCACGAACGCCAATTGGCACGGCCAATCTGGTCAGGGTTACACTCCTTCACGTGATACTTTACCTGTGGACCGCTGGCCAGTTAGGGTAACCTGCCCTCGATGCGTACTTGCGTTAAACTTACCGTATCAGGTGCCACCGAGCGGAGCTGCCAAGTATGCACCGGCTAATAACAGATTGTTGGGGTAGAAATTCATGGCTAAACTAATGTGCGGACCATGCTGGACCAATGAAGGAAAAGACGAAATGAGCTGGGTACGTTAATAACAAAAGCAATGGCAAGGAAAATTAATTTGGCACAGTTATGGGCTTATCCATAAAATGTACAGCAGGGGAAAGCAAGCAATTTGTTGGTGCAGCAAAAGAAAATAGTTATTTATAAAAGAGACACAGTGCAGAGTTAACCCAATAAACTTCTACAATCTTACTTATGTTACACAGGTTACAGGCACCAACACACACACACACCCGAGGAAATTAGAATTAGCCCAGAACAAGGAGAGATGTTGAGGTGTAGGTGACCTCGTTGTACCTGGCATGGTTGACGGACCTACGCAACCCAATCGCTTAGGGATGGGGAGGAGGGAAGAAAACTGGAGTATCTACAGTGCATGAGTGGGAGGTGCAAAATGTAGTGCAGTGTGATGCAAGAGGAAGGTGTGAAAGGTGCAAATCAGTAATGCTCTTTTAGTGAACGAGGCACAGATTGAGAAAAGATGCGTGAGAGAAAAAGCTGAATGGGGACATGTGAGAAAGTCTGTAAATATTTTGTTGATGATAATGGAACGCACTCAAAGCCAAGTGCCGATGACCCGGGCTCTGTGGTGCTTGGCTTGGCAAAGGCTCCAAACGAGATTTGGCTTGGAGGCTGGATAAAGGAGAGCGACTGAGCCTGATTTGCTCTCTTTTCTTGAGCCTAGGTGAGGAAGGAGACAAAAAGCAGATCAGGAGACCTGGTAGGCATTTCTGAGCTCCCCCAATGGTGCAAAGCCATCACCCCATGCCGTAGCCATTCCCCACCAGACTCCAGAGTCGAAAATGACTTCAGTTGCTTCCGAGCCTGGCCATGCAACAGCTCCGCAATTAACATTGTCCGAGGGTTTTTGTGAGTGCTTTCCGGCCATGAACGTGTGCTGACCTCTATTCAAGCATTGTTATTTAACGGGGCACTGGAGCTACGTGGACATCATTTAATGAACCCCAGCGCAGGTTTGTGCTTTGAGTTACACACCGAAACACCCAGGCTCGCAACGTCTTTCATTCCTCCGGCACCCTGAGAGACTGTGGTGAACGTCCAGGGAGCTAACTGTGATTGTGGTGTCTGTGGTGAAGGTGTTGAAATGGTGGGAGTGGTTGAGGCCATTGTAGTGAGGAGACTGAAGTGGTTGGTCATGGTTGTAGCATTTTGTGGTGAAGAGGTCAGGCATGGGTTGTTGTGGGGATTTAGGAGGCATTTGTAGTGATCATGGTGAGCGTTGTAGCATCGTGGTGAGCATGGTGAGGGTCTGAGGTGAGGCATTGGTTCGTTTAGGGCGCGAGGTTTGAACAGGAACTTGGCGCGCGTATGCAGATGAGGTGGACTGCTGCGCCTTCTCGATGCTCCGCAGATAGCGTTACTGCCCTGATGTGCATGCTTGCATGGTTTTGCGTGAAAAAGAGGGAAGTAAAATAAATGAAAGAATAGTGGATTGAAGACCTATCTGAAAGCCCTACGCAACACATCTTGTCCCATCTATCCATCCATCCATTGGGACCATACTCTGTGCAGAGCGCTGGTGCTGCTTAAGCAGCCTCCTTGGCTATTGGACACAATCCTGGATGGGTCGCCACTCCGCCACAGTATACCAGCATGCTGGCACTCATTTTGCTGACCTCGGAAGGATGACAGGCCGAGTTAACCCAACCTGGTATTAATTCAACAGCTGAGCAGGATTTGAACTCAGGACCATAGGATCCCAAGCCCACCACCCTAACCATTAAGCCAACACCAGGCATATACAGTACACATCTTGTCCCATTTACCCACTAGTCATATGGAAAGGCATAACTAAACGAATACTAATGAGATAACTGTCTCGGAGTCAATATATGTTGGGTGCCATTGCCTCGGAGGAGTGCCGGTTTTGCAGAACCACAACAACATACAGCTTATGTTTATTATGTCTATACATAGGATTCACCGGAGTAGTTGCTTGCATTGTGCAAACATGCTCCATTAGTATTGTTGCGGATCCGGGGTGGCGGGAATCTGACCCGGTCCCTGGTGCCACCCTCGCCACCACCGTCTCCGGGAGTCTATAACGCAGGCCGGCTCGGCACAGGCCTCAGGTCACGTGTCTTCAATCGCGATACCAACGTACTGCTGTACCTTACCAGTTGGGGAGACAGAACCCCTAGTCACAGACTGGCTTTGTCAGTGACCGAGCGGAGTCTACCAGTCTGTAACCATTTTGGTCTCGTATGCCAATCGAACGGATCGTTCCTCGATGCGACACAAATTAATCCATAGCAGCAACTTCATCAGAATTAACCAGATTTATTGGGGAACATCAGGGATCACAACACAAGCAATAACACGACAGTGGTTTTATTAACAATCAACCCGTTCTTAACGAGGGAACTACGGCTAAAAGGTTTCCAGGGGATTACTACGAACTATGCCTAATACAACACGTGCAGACAAACATGCATGCAGGACAAGACGGAGTACTTGGTGATGGCTCATGGACGAGAGGACCGTGTCCCAAAAGCACGAAGGTCGCTCGTAAAAACCAGCGGGTCTCCACGGGTTCGTACTCCCGCTCGAACGTGCCGCGCAGCAAGAAATGGCGGCGCAGCACTCCAGGTCCCACCCAAGTCACCGCGAGCGCGGTTCTCCTCAGCGCGCTCCGGCTCCGCGCCATGTCGACGATGCGAGATCGCCGATCTCTCTCCACGGTTCAGCACACGAATCTCGGCCTGGCCTGTTCTCCATACAAGGTCCCAGTCGAGGTCCGAGTTCCGCAGGCGGATCACAACGTGTCGAGCCGTGAGGAGAGCGAGGACCGTCAGACGCTCCGGCGTATCCTCTCCGGCCTTCCCGCCTCGAAGCCCGACCGTTCCTCACACACAGCACTCCTTTCGTCCCCTTTTCTTTTCTCCTTCGAGTCGTGAGGTGAATCGATGTGCAGGTTCCGCTTTCTCTGCCGGTCGATTCACCACTGCCTTTTTCTTTTCTCTCTCCCCTCGACACAAGAGCTCCTTCGACACACGTCAGTATCGGCGACTCCCTGACCAAAGGCTCCTCCCCTTCACGTCACTTCCTGTCCAAGCCACACCCCTCGCTCGAGGCCACTCCTCTCAGCCCACTGCGAGGGGCCTATTCCGGAATGATGAAGGAATAATCGCGATCTCTCGTTTTGCTCGTTTCACCACCATAGCACGAACACGAAAACAGTCTGTTACACCTCCCGACACACACA
Source organism: Eptatretus burgeri (assembly GCF_056783735.1). Lineage (NCBI taxonomy): Eukaryota > Metazoa > Chordata > Myxini > Myxiniformes > Myxinidae > Eptatretus > Eptatretus burgeri. The sequence goes on along the minus strand of NC_140976.1, from coordinate 54,657,691 downwards.
CATATCGTCCCTTATACCACACAACCTATGTATACATGAATTTAATGGGGGAACTGAGCTAATTCTATATTTAGTATTCCCGTAAGGGCCATTTCCGTAACAATATATAATATACAAGCAAAGGTACCCAGCAAACCCTGTCTCTCCTCCCTTCCCTCCCTCCAACCTTTTTCCTCTCCCTACGGACTCCCACCCCTTCCCCGTGACAGGTGGTGGCTCGTGTGTTTAGAAGTTGTGAATTGTGAAAAAACGACTGTTTAAAACCCCTACCACGTTGTACCTTGGTTAAAAATGTGATCCTATAAAGTTTTGTGGCGATTAACCGTGGGAGCTCAGAGAAGTAGCATCACATTCAAATGAACATCTCATTCAATTTCATATAGAAGACTTTTATATAGAAGATAACACCACTCCAAGCTCCTAATGAAATGAAATGACATCCTAAATGAAAGCAGATCGCACAAAAAAGTGAATCAATTCAAACCCAGGTTTGACAGCTTAGAGCGTACACCTGTGTACCTCTTGGCCGTCCTGCCGTGGTTTGGGGATTCATTGCTTTGTAGTCACTGAAAACATTTAAAAAATTCTCTCTTGTACTCGTAGTTCACTTGTCCCGTTGCTTTACTCATTCTAATCCTATAATTTATTTTGCCTTCCTAACTCCGAGGATGTCCCCACAGAGAAATAACCGAGCCACGGTCGCCATGCACACTGATCACGGCATGGGAGCCTTCGCCTGCTTAATTATTTTTGTTGTACTCAATGAAGTTACACTTTGGGAAAAACAGTAGAAAAACAGAACGGTAGAAAAAGTTAAGTTCAATGCTTTGGCAATCTCACATTTTCTTGTATAAATATGGAGGAGAAGGGTGCACAGCCTTGTTTAAAGCATATAAGACATGCTTTGTTATAAGAATTAGTAATTTCTTTAAATTTGATCATTTCACTCCAGATTTGAACAATTATTGCAACTCACTTGGTTTTAAGGTGTAACTCACTTGGTCAACCAACAAGGTAACCTTGTTGAAGACCGAGGAGCTTTCCAAAGAAGTCAGACATAAAGTGGTGGAGAATCACCGTTCAGGAGAGGGTTATAAGAAGATTTAAAAGTCACTCATTATCCCTTTGAGTACGGTGAAACCCATCACTATGACGAGGAAGACGTATCATACCACCCAGACTCTACCCAGATCAGGTTGCCCATCCAAACTCAGCAGCCGGGCAAGCAGGAAACTGGTTCGGGATGTCAATAAAATCCAACAATGACTTTGAAAGATCTGCAATGGCGGTCAGTCATCAATATCCCGTTCCCTTCACAAAACTTGGCTCTTTGAACAGATGGCAAGATCGGAGCCATTACTGAAAAAGACGCATCGAAAAGATAGTATGACGTTTGTGAAAAATCCTCTTAATGATACTGCAGGCATGTGGAGAAAATTTTTGTGATCAGACAAGACAGAAATTGAACTCTTTGGTTTAAATTCAAAGCATTACGTCTGGTGCAAGCCGAACATTACACATCACCCAGTCAACACCATCCCTACTTTCAAGCCATGGTGGTGGCAGCATCATGTTATGGGGCTGTTTTTCATCAGTAGGGTCTGGCAAGCTTGTCAGGATGGAAGTGACAATGGATGGTGCAAAGTACAGGAGAATCCTTGATGAAAACCTGCTTGAGTGAGCCATGAATCTGAAACTGGGTATGAGATTCACATTTCCGCACGACAATGATCTGAAGCACAAAGCTAAAACCACATTGGAGTAGCTGAATAAGAAGAAAATAAATGTTCTTGAGTGGCCCAGTCAAAGTCCTGACTTGAACCAAATTGAAAATTTATGGCGAGACTTGAAGATTGCAGTCCATCGACGATCCTCATCAAACTTGGCGGAACTAGAGCAATTTTCACATGAACAATGGGCAAAGATTTCACCATGTAACTGTGCAAAGCTGGAAGAGACCTACCCAAAAAGAGTCGTCGCAGTCATTGCTGAAAAAAGGTGCTTCCAACAAGTACTGATCTCAGGGGCTGAATACTTTTACAACCAGTGAATTTTGATTTGTACATGTTTTTTGCAGGTATTACTGACATGTAACCTCCTTCAACTATAACAATATTTAGTTTGATCTCTCCAGTTATGAATAAAATAAGTTAGTTTGGAAAAATAGTTTCTTTATAATTTGTAATTCATCTAAATGTGGCATTATTGGTGGGGGTGGATACTTTTGCAGGCAACTGTGTCTGCATCCAGCTTTCATCTATATGGATGCGATTTGTCCTCCCTGGGGCTCACAACTGTTACAATATGTTGCCCAGTTGAGTGTATATGTGGCCAAAATAGCGCCACCTTTGGTTGTAGCTGGTATTACAAATCAACTTTTATAACCTTTGCCACCGAAGGTGGATGAGTTTTATGTTTTCACCCCTGTCTGTCTGTTTGTGAGGATACCTCAAAAAGGTATGGATGGATCAGGACGAAATTTGGTGGACAGAGGTTGGGTGTGTGACAAGGACAAAATGATTCGATTTTGGTGAAGATCCGGATATGAAAGGTTTAAAAATTTTAAAATGATGCTTCACCATTGAGAGATGGGGCCAAAAACGATATACTGTATCGCCCGATATTTCAATTGTGGACGGATTATGCTGAAAATTGGTGGATGAGTTGGTTAGGTGACAAGAACAAGCCAATTCGATTTTGGTTTAGGTCTGGATCCAGATCCAGCCTGTCAGTGGAAATACAAAATGCAAACTGTTCAGCCTGGTGGAGGTATGTGCTCTACCAAGTGCCGTTCTAGTCTTCTTCATAATGTAGTGGAACCTTGTCAAAATTTTGATACGAGTTGTGATTAATAAAATTTCTTTTAAAAAATTTTAAATTGCATTTCCAAGAATGTTCCGCAGCAATTGGCCACCAAAGGTGAGCCGAGAAGGGTACCCACCTGGAGGACATGAGTGCCCGCTTGCAGTGTCCAATATGGAACTCCCATTTATACTTTTTCAAAGATTGAGCAGCATTTTGACGGAATATCTGAGTAGGATCTGAACTTTATCGCTATTTTGTTTGCCATATTTGCAGTCGAAAATGGCTTTCACTCGGAATAAATATTACGCATTGTAAATATTTCATAATTGTCTTGTAACTTCCCAGATATCACGATTGTGCGCTGAATGAATAATTTTGGAGATGTTTTGTGTGATTTTGAGAGAAGCTTATTCTGTAATTGGGTATTTCCAGTGGCATAATGTCCGCCCTGAAATGTTTACAGTGGAGAGACGTGGTGGCAGAATGATTGTTGTCTGCTCTGAGTGTGGGAGGTCAGTGGTTCGGACCCGGACCAAGTCGTGCCGAAGAATTAGGGTGAAGGGTGGTACATGCTCCTTCCTTGCTTGATGACGCTCAACATTTAAAAAGGATAGTTCAGTGTTAGTCACCACATCTGTGGAAGGTCATAGTTGCTATCGAGAGGGTACATAGGGCTATGAGAATGATTCCAGCGCTTGCTATACGAAGCATTGAGGAATGGTTGAAATTGGTAGGACATTATACAATGGAAAGGAAGTGATCGGAGGGGATCTGATTGAGATGTGTAAGATAATGAAGTGTGTGGACAAGATTGGTGAAATGGAGTTTTTTCAGCAGAGTGGATAATGTTTGGACCAGTGGCCATGAGGGTAAAGAAGATGAGAGTTAAGAGAGTTTTAAGGCAGGGTCTTTCAGTCAGAGAGTGGTTAATGCATGGAATGGTCTCCCCAGAAAGGTAGTGGAGGCGGTGGATAAGTTTAAATTGGAATTAGGTGTGTTGGATACCTGGATGTGTTGGAGATAGAGTGGTATGGGGATATTGGCAGGACTTGTAGTTGTATTATGTGTGAATAGGTGATGGGTACTCGGGTTGGCGCAGCACAGGCATGATGGGCCAAATGGCCTCCTCCTGCGCCAACGTTCCGTGTGTGTATTTTGGAGGAGGGGGGGTCATCCAAAGCTACACCGGGCATCACAAGGGGGAGGGGAGGGGTGTAAAAGGTGTCACTTATTTTATGTACGACGCACACATACACACACACACACACACACACACACACACAACGTTCCTGGATCTCCACTTTGTATTGTGCTGCCCATGCCCCCCCCTTCCCCCCCTCCCCCCCTCTTTCCTTCACTTTGTCTTTCTCCATCACCCTCGCCTGCTCCATTCATTCATGAATCGGGGGAGGGGGACGCACGGCTGGAGATCCTGGGAAGTAAAGAACAGAGAGAGAGGGTAATGGAAGATAACCAGGGAATAGTACTCAGAGGGACACCTTCGGAGGTTCACATCGGTAAAGATTGGAGAGGAGAATGAAATGGAAGGTTTAGATGAGACATGGAGGTGCAGCAGTTAGACGGGAGAGCAGCAGGCAGTGGGAACGCCTACCTCTCCCTCCTCTCCCACTATCCCTCGGCTCCCCCTCCCTTCTCCCTCCCTTTCTGCTTGTCAAACACTTTTTCACTTTGATGTTGTGATGTTTGTTTCGCTCCGAAGACATTGTGCTCCCTCTCTCTCCTTGCTGTCCCCCAATTGGCTTATCTCCTCGCCGAGCACGAAACTTCACTGTTCGAGCAAGCGGACCCACGTGTCCCGAGTCCCGCGGAGCCCGAACCCGCTCCCCGGAGCATAGATCCTGTCCGTCGCGCGCCGCCGCTCCCATGGCGTGCCTCCAGCTTTCGCTAAACCCGCCCGGAGCAATCTCTTCATCCGAGGAGTCTCCGACGCTCTCGGCTCCGGCTCAACCACCGGCCCCAAGCGTCCCGAGTGCAGTGTCTGCGCTCAGTTCTCCGAGTGCCCCAGGATACCCGACATCGGCACTTCCGTGCACTCCTGGATTAATTTCCTCCGGATCCGCACTCACATTCTCTCCTGGATCAACGTCTTCTGGATCCGCGCTGCCTTACACTCCGGGATCAGCATCATCAAGGTCCGCACTTCCGTGCGGTCCCGGATCAGCGGTAGCATCCTCCTCCTGCCCTGCGCTCCCGTGTGCTCCTGGATCAGCATCGTCGAGGTCTGCCCTTCCCTACGCTCCTGGATCAGCTATAGCATCATCGTCTGGTCCTGCGCTCCCATGTGCTCCTGGATCAGCATCCTCAAGGTCCGCACTTCCCTGCACTCCTGGAGCAGCCGTAGCATCATCCTCTGGTCCTGCGCTCCCATGCGCTCCTGGATCAGCATCCTCGAGGTCCGCACTTCCCTACGCTCCTGGAGTAGCGGTAGCATCATCCTCTGGTGCTGCTCTCACATGCGCTCCTGGATCAGCATCCTCGAGGTCCGCACTTCCCTACGCTCCTGGAGCAGCGGTAGCATCATCCTCTGGTCCTGCGCTCCCATGCGCTCCTGGATCAGCATCCTCGAGGTCCGCACTTCCCTACGCTCCTGGAGTAGCGGTAGCATCATCCTCTGGTGCTGCTCTCACATGCGCTCCTGGATCAGCATCGGCATCATCGAGGTCCGCATTTCCATGCGCCACTGGATCAGCGGCAGCATGCTCCTCTGGTCTTGCGCTCACATGCGCTCCTGGATCAGCATCCTCAAGGTCCACAGTTCCGTGCACTCCTGGATCAGCGGTAGCATCATCCCCCGGCCCTGCCCTCACTTGCACTCCGGGATCAGCATCCTCGAGGTCCACTCTTCCGTGTGTCCCACATTACTCACCCGCACTCCCGTGCGCTCCCAGCACTCACAGCTCGGCGGCCGCGATCCCAAGCAAAGCATCGAGCAGCACCGCACCCAGTCCCGTGGAGAGCACACCGGCCAACAACGAGTGCCGCCTGGTGGAACTCCGCGGCGCCAAGGTTGCCTCATTCAACGTGGGCGGCCGTGAACTCGTGTGCCTTCCGCAGGCGTTCGACCTGTTCCTCAAGCACTTGGTCGGTGGCCTGCATACCGTGTACACCAAGCTCAAGCGCCTGCACATCGCGCCAGTGGTGTGCAACGTGGAGCAGGTGAGGGTGCTCCGGGGTCTCGGGGCCATCCAGCCCGGGGTGAACCGCTGCAAGCTCATCTCAAGAAAGGACTTCGAGGCCCTCTACAACGACTGCACCAACGCCAGGTACCCACGGCATGCGTCAGGGATCTTGGACGTCGTAAATCAATGGCCATTTAACATATCGTCAGCAACTCCGAGTGGAGATTCCATTCGTGGCTCGCATATACCCCACCCTGGTACAAACGATCAATCGCTGTATGTCTTTACAAGGAAAATAGGAAGCTGTGCTCATCTTATACACCGCCAAAAATACTCTTCAATCTCTCCTTGTTGTATATAGCTAAAAACGTCTGACATTCCTGGATTTCCCTTCAGAACATATAGCAGACGGGGAGGGTGAAGGAGTAAATCGAGCGACAGACTCAGGGTGGACATCATCCACCATATGACGATCTGCGAGTCGCAATGTTGGTGGTTCGAACCCTGGCCGAATAATACCGAAGATTTTTAAAAAATGGAACCTGTACATGCTGCTTCCAATTGAGTGATGTTCAGCATTTTAGAAGGACCAAACACAGACAAACAACCATAGGTTGGCAACCATTGCACTTGTTCTGGTCTAATGAGCTTCGTTGAAATTCCTTCATAAGAAAATTCATATTACTAGTACGTGCCGGTACGTGCGTGGCCGTACGTGCAAAAAAAAGAAAAAAAAAGAAGAATCGTGACGTCCATTGTGACGTCATAGTACCGTGTCCTGTCATTGGTTTGGTAAATAAATGGCCATAACTTGGGAACCACTTGTCCGATTAATATCAAACCTTGAAAAGGCATATACTCAGGTCCCCAGCAATATACCTGCCAAGTTTCAATTAGATCGGACCAGTGGTTGTCAACAAACAGCGGTCACAGACAGACAGACAGACAGACAGACAGACAGTTATAGATCCACTAGTACGGGCCCAGATGGGCGGGCCCATAGGTGCGTGCCCGTAGGTGAGTGCCAGTATGTGCAGCCTCTCTCTCTCTCTCTCTCTCTCTCTCTCTCTCTCTCTCTCTCTCTCTCTCTCTCTCTCTCTCTCTCTCTCTCTCTCTCTCTCTCTCTCTCTCTCTCTCTCTCTCCCTCTCTCTCTCACCTCGAAAAGGCACATCCGCGGGTCCCCAGCAATATTCCTGGCAAGTTTCAATCGTGCAAAAGAAATAATATAAATAAATAAATAAACATTAATTGTGATGTCATTTGTGATGTCATAGCACCGTGTCCTGTCATTGGTCGACAGATAAATGGCCATAACTTGGGAACCGCTCGTCCGATTAATATCAAACCTTGAAAAGCACCTCCACGGGGCCCCAGCAATATACTGGCAAGTTTCAATCAGATCGGATCGTCGATCGTGCAAAAAAAAAAAAGAATAAAGAAATAAACATTAATTGTGACGTCATTCGTGACATCACAGCACCGTGTCTTGTCATTGGTCGACAGATAAATCGCCGTAACTTGGGAACTGCTTGTCCGATTCATATCAAACCTCGAAAAGGCACATCCGCGGGTCCCTGGCAATATTCCTGGCAAGTTTCAATGAGATAGGACCGGCGATCATCGAGAAACGGCAGTCGCAGACAGACAGACAGACAGACAGACACACAGAGATTGCTGGAATTATAGATAGATATTATAGCCTTTGAACACTCATGAGATTGGTTATTGGGGGGGGGGGGGTGGGGCAAACCCCAGTTTTGCTTCGCATCATACGAAGTGTAACTACAACAACTGTAAACGACACAAATATAGTATAAACTGAATTATTGGACATCGAGTATTACCACCGTTGCTTTTCATGGATTGTGTTGTTCAATTCAACTGGTTGTGAACATGGGTCACATGGTACTCCTCTTGACAATAGTTGAATCTCATTAGAGTCACGTGGCAATCTAACTGTGATGTCATCCTTAAAGTAAACCAACAAAACACTGGTTTCTTTGATCATTTCGAGATGTTACTGGCGGTATTAGCTGGCAATGTAGTTTTATATAAATTTGGGAATCCTGCTTCTCTGTACTCTGGTTCCTATCATGTGCTGCCTTTTTGGCTGCTGGTTGCATCATTAGTTTGGAGCGTGGTTATGCCGCTGATGCAGTGCCCCTATTACCGGTATACTGTTGCTCATTTCTCCAACCTCGGAAGGATGACAGGCTGAGTCAGCCCTCTGGTGTTAATTCAGTGGTGAAACGGACTCAAACTCAGGACCCTAGGATCCCAAGCCACCACCATAACCACTAAGCCAACACCAGGCTGTTGTACCCTAGTTAAACCATTCACGTTCTCATGATTGTAAGTAACACCTTGGTGATTGATGAAAAAAGAAAAAATCCCCCCCATAAAAACTTTTTGTTTCTTTTCACAATTAATGACTTTCTATAGATGTGGATGTTGGGGATTCTTATCATGCTGTGAGCGGAATGGAATACTGTAACAAACAAATTTGAGAAAGAAAGGCAGGAAAGAGTTGTAAATATGAACAGGATAGAGAGGCAAGGACAGCTGTAAACATGGCCCTGAGTAAAGGAATGGATTTGTGGTTGGGGTGTGGAGGTGAGGGGTTGGGGTGGGGGCTTTCGGGAAGCAGTAGATGGTGCCGATTTGTCTGAAGCAATGTAACTCCTACCAAGTTCCGAAAACACTGCCTGCTCCAGACGGATATAGGTTGATGTCATGGATTACCACCTGAAAGCAAGTCTTGCAGTGATCATGTGATGACCATCATCTGGATCTTTATTTGTTAAAAGCCTGACTTCTCTCCGTCTGAGTCGTACCAAAAAAACATGGTACTTGCTGTTTTCTTGTTTAATACTCAGCATTAAAAAAAAAAATGGAGCACGGCCAAACAACCATTTGTTTGCAACCATAGCAGAGGCTTCGATGGGCCTAATGGCCTCGTCCTGCATTGAAGTTCCTTGTAAGGGAACTCATATTGTTATTATTATCTGTTTGAGCCAGATGTCATCTTCAGCAAGGCAGTGCATGGAAACCAATCAAAGCTCGGGTCAATACTTTAACCTTCCAGGATGCCGAGCGCCATGTTATCGGATGGTTCAAAAGTGAAAGTGCATCAATTGAGAGCAGGAAAATCGAAATAAAAGCTGGAAAAAAAAGGACAGTATCACGATATAAGAGACAGAAGCGTGAATTCAGACTAAAACATGGATAACACACATCCGGATAATATTTTCCATCCACTCTTCCAGCAAATAATAACCATTGCCATTGCATGTACGTTGCTTTGTATCGCAAATGTCCCACCATTTAAACAGCACAACTTGTCGAGACCAGCAGTGACTCTCGATGCACCACTTTGGCCACATTTCCAACGTCCTTGGCGACAATATGGTGGCAGAATTATCGAAATTTAACAATGGCAGCACAACCAGACGCCTGTCCAGTCAACCTTGCCCGCTCGCATTGTCCCATCGTTTTCATTAAGTCTAAGTGGCCATTAAAACCAATGGGCTATCGAATGAAAGTTCGTAAACGTGGCCATTTTGACGCCATTAAAGGGTAGTGGACTGACATCCAAAGAGACAAAGGACATATTGCACTTGTCGCCTCTCTTAGAAGACCTCTTATTTGTCAGTACGGATACTCTTTGTTTCCACCTTGAAGCCCTGCTTTTACTCCTCATTTTATTGTACAGGAGGTTTTTTTTGGATATAGGTTCTGTAACTTCTGCCGTGCTGAAAAAGAAGAATACTTGCAGACAATACATGTGCATGCACGCATGCATATCACAGCATACGTCGTGTAGTAGAGGGACCGCAGTAAGTGGTCACAGAGGCCAGAGAGAGCACGGAGGTCAGGGAAGGCAAGCAAAGGAATGTGGAGTGAAGCGGAGCGGGGGAAGGGCAGTGCATGGGAATTGGATAAGAAGTCAGAAAGATTGTTGTGGGAGCGTGAGGCCGAGTGAGAGGGAGATGGAGAATGAGCCTGAAACACGAGGAGAGGACATTTGTAGAACTGGATTGAAATTGAGGTGGGGGGGGGGAGAGGGGGAGTGTGTAGAAGGAGGAGAGTGCAAAGGTGGGTGAAGAGGGAGAGAAGCTGGCAGAGATTGTGGGTTGCGGGGTACAGGGTCAGCATCGCTCCATGCAGACGGACAAAAGACCACGGCTGGGCTTCTGAGTGGGCTCATTGTATTGAGGTGGAGGAAGGAGTGGCCGGTCTCAACAACCACACCTACAACATTGTTCACCGAGGTTTTCAAGGCAGATGCTGAATGTTTCTTACATATATATGTCGTAATTTTATTCTTTAGATTGTCTACTTTCTGTTACCCCAGGGAATGAGGTGGAGAAACGAATTTTTGACGGGCTCAACGGGCCCACAAAACTACCATTGCGCAGTGAAAGGACCTTCCTTATCCATGTCCACTTTGATGAAATGATGTAGATTGTAAACCTTCAGAGCTGAAAGTTTTAACGACAAAATG
>NC_140976.1:54594741-54642241 GCF_056783735.1 Eptatretus burgeri | reverse complement strand
TGCTGCTTGTAGACAATGCTCCTGCCCATCCTCAGCAAATGGAAGACTGGTGTGAAAACGTGCAGGTAGTATTTTTACCACCAAATACTACCTCACTTTTACAGCCTATGGATCAGGGAGTTATTGCTGCTTTTAAAGCCTATTATGTTAAGCATACCATGCTGCAGCTTATCAAAAAAAACTGATAAGGACAAGCTATCAATCAAAGAGTTTTGGCGAACATACAACATAAAAATGGCTTTGGAAAACATTGAGGATTCATGGGCGGAGGCGAGTGCCTCCGCAATGAAAGTTGTGTGGAAGAAAGTGTGGCCTGAGTGTGTCCACAATTTCACGGGGTTTGCTGATGTTCCGTTGATTACAAGCCAAATTATAGACCTGGCGCAGGAGGTTGGTTTGAAGAGGTTGACGAAGAGGACGTGGATGACTTACTGGAGTCTTATGCAGAACCCTTAAGCAATGAAGATCTTATGGAGTTGGAACAGCAGTGGGCTCTTGAGGAAGAAGAAGATGCTGTGACACCTTCATCCGAGCATCTCACCATGAAAAACCTCAGCCAAATCCTCAGCTCGTTTGAAAGTGCCATAGAATTTGTTATCGAGCAAGATCCAAATCTTGAAAGGAGCACTGATTCTGTGTTGTTTATGATGCCCTTTGTTGCTACAAGGAACTTTATGCAGCAAAGAAAAAGAAAGCCATCCAGCCCACTCTCCATGCATTTTTCAAGCCAAAAGATGCAGCACCAACTCCATCCACCATCCAGGATGCTCCTTCAACCAGCTGCCAAGAGACCGTTCCCGCTGGTGAAGAAAGTGACAGCACAGTGTCAAGTGAAGAGGGGGACGATTCTGCCACTCCGCAAGTGTGACTTGTCCACCGCAATCAACTCTGTTCCTCCAGCCTCGGGGTAAGTCTCCACGACTCGAGGAGTGCGTTTTGTTTATTTTTGGTTATGTCCAAAAAATTCCGAGCCAAAAACACATCCCCCCTTTAACACATTGGTTTATATGGGAAAATATGTTTTGTTTAACACAGTTTCGGTTATCATAAGGTTTTCCAGGAACGCAACCCTTGCGAAAAGCGAGGACTTACTGTACATGGATGTAAGCCCGGTGGTGGCGCAGTGTTTAGGGCAGCAGCTTGGGATCCAAAAGGTCCTGAGTTCAAGCCCCGTTGGGCGACTGAATTAATACACCAGGGGATTGACTCAGCCTGTCATCCTTCCGAGGTCGGCGAAATGAGTTCCAGTGTACTGGGCCGGTGTATACCCCAGTTAAAATAGGTGTACCAGATCCCTGTGTCGCAAGAGGCGACCAGGGTTGCGTCAGGAAGGGCATCCGGCGTAAAACATGTGCCAAATCACAATGTGGATCATATGGATGATCCGCTGTGGCGACCCCTAACGGGAGCAGAAGAAGAAGAAGAAGAAGATATGTATATGTATATGTATATATATATATATATATATATATATATATATATATATATATATATATATATATATATATATATATATATATATATATATATATACATATATATATATATACATATATATATATATATATATATATACACAGTATTTATTCTAATATAAGCCCTTGGCGTTTATTAAAATACCAGTTTGATCAAGGAGGGGAGGGGGCCTTTATTAGAGACAATCTACAAACATACAATTTATTTATTTATTATTTATTTGTTTTATGATGAAGATACAAGTATTGTCAAGGTAGAGAGGTATAAATTATGCAGAATACGACACCACACTGACTTGACCACCATCAAACACACCTGTCAACAAAGCCAGGTCCTGGCCTGGCCAGGCTCCCTCTACAGGCTACAGCTGTCTCAATTGTTTCACACCGGGTGATGGGGGAGGGGGGCTATTATTCGAGACACCCTTGAAAAATGAAAATTTTCTCAAAGGGGTGGAGGCTTTATTAGAAGGGGGGCTTCTATTAGAATAAATACGGTATATGTATCCATCCATCCATTGGGACCATACTCTGTACAAAGCGTCGGTGCTGCCGAAGCAGTTTCCTTGGCTATTGGGCACAAACCTGGATGGATCGCCACTCCGACGCAGGATACTCGAATGACTCGGTCATCCCCAGCAAGCTGGTACTCATTTTGCTGACCTTGGAAGGATGGCAGACTGAATCAATCCCCTGGTGAAGTAATTTAGTGGGCAACAAGGCTTGAACTCAGGACCCTTGGATCCCAAGCCGCCACCCTAACCACTGAGCCAACACCAGGCTTCTGTATATGTATATATGTGTACGTGTATATGTATAGAAAAGTATATATCTATGTATGTATAAATGTGTGTATATATATATATATATATATATATATATATATATATATATATATATATATATATATATATATATATATATATATATATATATATATCTTCTTCTTCTTCTTCTTTTTCTTTCGGCTGCTCCCGTTAGGGGTCGCCACAGCGGATCATCCGTATGATCCGCATAGAGATTTGGCACATGTTTTACGCCGGATGCCCTTCCTGACGCAACCCTGGTCGCCTCTTATGACACAGGGATATGGTACACCTATTTTAACCGGGGTATACACCGGCCCAGTACACTGGTACTCATTTCGCCGACCTCAGAAGGATGACAGGCTGAGTCAACCCCCTGGTGTATTAATTCAGTGGCTCAACGGGGCTTGAACTCAGGACCTTTTGGATCCCAAGCCGCTGCCCGAACCACTGCGCCAACTCCAGGCATTTTCTATACAATGTAATATACATTTTCTCACAAAAGTGAGTTCCCCCTTGACAAAAATGTACATATTTTGTTGTAACTTTTTACTTAGATGTATTATAAACACAAGAAGCCTGGTGTGTTGGCGCAGTGGTTAGGGTGGCGGCTTGGGATCCAAAAGGTCCTGAGTTCAATCCCCGTTGGGCCACTGAATTAATACACCAGGGGGTTGACTCAGCCTGTCATCCTTCCGGGGTCGGCGAAATGAGTACCAGTGTACTGGGCCGGTGTATATCCCGGTTAAAATAGGTGTACCATATCCCTGTGTCGTAAGAGGCGACCAGGGTTGCGTCAGTAAGGGCATCCGGCGTAAAACATGTGCCAAATCACTATGCGGATCATACGGATGATCCGCTGTGGCGACCCCTAATGGGAGCAGCCAAAAGAAGAAGAAGAAGAAGTATTATAAACACAAGACTCAAAGAAATGATAGAGCAGACATTCTGTCATACATTTACAGGCCCAAAACATTTATTTTGTGGAAACAATGTGGCATACTGGGCATATCTGTGAAAAAGGGGGGGGGGGGCAACAAAAGTGAGTACACCCGATGTACTTTCTCACATTGAAGTGTTATTGTTTTCAGTATTTCGTATGTTCACCATTGTTTTTGAGCACAGCAGCTATTCTACTTGGTATGGAGTTGACCAGTGTTCCACATGTCTTTGCTGGGATCCTGTTCCACTCCTCTGCAATGACTTCTCGAAGTTGCGTGATGTTGGACACCTTTCGTCCCTCAACCTTACATTTCAGGATGCCCCACAGGTGTTCTATTGGGTTTAGATCAGGTGACATGCTTGACCACTCCAACACGTTGACCTTCAACTTCTTCAGAAAGGCAGTTGTCTGCTTGGAACGATGCTTCGGATCGTTATCGTGCTGAAATACAGCTCCTGTACCAAGTTTTCGCAGGGAGGGTAACATCTTCTCCTTCAGGATGTCACAGTACATCGTGGAATCCATGTTTCCCTCAATGAACTTGAGCTCTCCAGTACCGGCAGCACTCATGCATCCCCAAACCATGACACCACCACCACCATGCTAAACAGTAGGGATAACGCACTTCTCTTGGTACTGTTTCCCAGGTCGCCGCCAGACACGCTGCACTCCATCAGATCCAAACAAATTGATCTTCGTTTCATCTGACCATAGGACCAGTTGCCAGTAGTCCAGGGGCTTGGATTGATGTGCTTCAGCAAACTGTTTGCGAGCTTTCTTGTGGCTCTGTTTCAGGAGAGGCATATGCCTTGGACGATGCCCATGCAACCTGATACGATGGAGTGTGCGACGTATGGTTTGCACACTAACAGACTGGCCAGAAGCTGTAGAAATATCTTCAACAATCTTGGCGGCACTTTGTCGTCTGTCTTGGAGGACTAGATTCTGAACTTGGCGAACAGTACTAGGAGTCATCTTTGCTGGTCTGTCCTGGCGAGCGCAACTCATTGTTGTACGCTTCTTGGAGAACGTCTGGATGACCTTGGCCACGGTGTTGGGGGTTACTTTCAAAGAATCACTGATCTTCTTGTATCCTTGCCCATCTTTATGTCAGGCAACGATTCGATCTTTGACATCTTTCGAGAGCCCTTTACCATGAGGAGCCAGGCTGCTTTCTCAATGGCGATTGGTACAGTATTTCCGATGCAATTATTTCTTCAACAAGCAGATAGACAATTACTGCATTGAGTACACTTCTTCACTTTTAACATACCAGGGAGGTTTCAGCTCTATGGACATTGTGTGTACTGTTTGGCGCATATTTGTTCCTTTAAAACTCTGACTTAAATATGCAGAAAATGATGAAAATGGAAGCTGTTTAACCATGCTTGACTTACTTTTTGTGTAGACAATAGCAGGGGTGTACTCACTTTTGTTGCCTCCTCTTTCAGAAATATTCATAATATGCCACATTGTTTTTATAAAATGGCAGTTTTGTGCCTGCATACATATTGTGGAATGTCTACTCTGTCATCAGCTCTAAGCTTTTGCTTCTTGCTCAGCTGCTTAAAAAAGTTACACTGAATTATTTACATATTTGTGACGGGTGTACTCACTTTTATGAGATACTGTATATGTGTATGTATATATATATATATATATATATATATATATATATATTTTTTTTTTTTTTTTTTTTTTATGTGTGTGTGTGTGTATGTATATATATATATATATATATATATATATATATATATATATATATATATATGTATTGTTGCGGGCTGGGGTCCGGTGGCGAGAGTGACCACTAGGTGGGGGAAGTTACGTCGACTCCCACCAGACTCCCCGGAATTGTAGGCCATTGCTCATGGATAATTCCGTGACGCAACGGGTCGCTTAACCGACCGTGGACGCCAATACCTCAACCGCGTGGCATAGGGTCCTCCTGTCGAGAATCAAGTTACCTAGTTAACCACGCGGTTTCAACTACCGGGGAACCACGCCCTCGGTATGCCTTGCCTGAACCGGATCACTCTACCGACTACGGTACAGTACCAACTACCAACTCTACGAACTACCTTTCCGGATCGGATGCAGCTGAGCGGAGCTGCCAAGGACCTACCGGTTAAAAGGAACGGATTATCGGGAATAAAGACCCGGCTAAACTTAGATCCGAACCATGCTGGACCAATGGAGGAAAAGATAAAAACGAGCTGGGAACATTTCTACAATGATTTATTTACACGAGGCAAGCAAAAACATATGGCACAGTAACAAGGTTTATTGGTTATGTTATGCAGGCGGAAGACGAGAGAGATGTAGTGCGACAATTATACAGCAACTTACCAAAGCGGACACAGAGCAGACTTACGCAGGAATAATAAAAGCAAGAACTACAATAATCAAAGATCTTATACAATTTTACTTATAAGACAGGTGCCACACTCTCAGACACACATTCAGACAAAACAAACCTAACAAAAAGAAAAGGGGACCCTTTTGCAGCCAGGGAGGGAGAGAGTTGAGGTCGCAGTTCTCGGTACCTGAGAGTTTCAGGGGAAGGAGTGCTCCGTGGTGCGGCACCTGACAACAGTCGTACAGTTCGGACCACAGCCGCCCGTGTGTAGTTCGGGTCCGTGGAGGAGCTTGAGTGGAGTGCGGGGAGTCCAAGGTGGGAATGGGGCAGCAGACAGGACCCGACGAGAGATCCGGTCGAGGTCGGGTGTGCATGGACCAGCACAACAGGCGGGCCGCCGAGGTGAGACGTGGGCAGACACTCCATAACAACGACCCCTTCAACAACTGCACACTTCCAATCCTTCTTCCGCAACCTCCTTCGACCTTCCCAATCAACCAACGAACCCACCGAACACGAACCAACCAAGCACTAAGCACTTCCAAATCCAACTCCTTCCTTTCTTTCTCTCAGATCCAACCATGAACTCCTTTTCATTCCATACCACCACTCTGAGGATTGCTTCGTAACTTATAGATCATGGAGCTAGGGGGTGGAGCCATGGCAAAGCCGACGTCATCGTCCATCTTGATTGGACAGAGCCTTCGTGTGGTCTTCCCTTTCTGGGCGGGGTTTCGGCCAGGTACCGGCAAGGCCCGACCACACCGCCGTGTCTGAGAGGAAGGTGGATGGCGGTGCAGCTACTGTAACCATCCTTGGGATTCTGCCTCAGAAAACCAGTCTCTGGGTAGGCACTCGTCACGCTGTGATTCCAATAAGAGGGGGTAGCAAGCGAGATGAAGGTACCTTGGTTCAAATAAAAGGGGAAATAAAATAAAAGGGGAAAAATGATTTATAATCCTAACTAAAAGCCCATCGCAACACACCCCTCCCCCCCATGTTTCCCACTACACACAAGGAAGGAATCTATCTGCATGTATACTAATACTCATGGAATAACTGACTTGGGACACCTGTATGTTGTATGCATACGGCTCCGAGAACCGTAACACTACCCCCCTCCCTTTTGCTGGACTCGACCTGAGTCGTTAACATTCGTGTGGCATGCAGGTGTAGGCTCCCCTCGTACATTTTACCTACGGATCCCTGAGTGCGACATTTTGAATACATGTCCCAAAAACAAATAACCTAGTGCGTTGCGTAATTAAACTAACAGACTTATTCGGACGACTTAACTACATTGCCGGTGCTAAACAAACAACAGGTGGGTTAGGACTATATACATTTCTAATATTTACACTACCCATGGCCCAGGACCAGTGACTTGAGGAGAGAACACAATAAAGGCAACATTCGGGGATGCGTGCAACAGCAGGCAACCGATTATCAGGCAACTTCAGGACCCTCAATGGTCCTTTGTTTGTTGGTCTATCTTTTTTTTTTATTCCTGGCTGCTGGAGGCAACTCACCCTAACACGGCAGGCCATATGCCGTTTCACAGGCCATTTGAACTGGCCTTTATGCAACAAGGAGATCTCCGGGCTGCCCAATGCAGTCCCCGGTCCATTTGAACTGGCCTTTATGCAACAAGGAGATCTCCAGGATGCCCAATGCAGTCCCCGGTAATGCGCTGCCTGCGGGGCAGTCCTTGCAAATACTTTCACTAAGATGGGCCTGGCACACATGGTAAGGTTGGTGACATGGCAATGCAAATAATGGCATGGGCAGGTATGGAGTCAAGGCAAAGGCATCAAAAGGCATGGCAAATGCAGACCAGGTAAGGTGCGATGCAACAGGTCGGCACATGAAGCTGGCCGGCCTCGGCGTGGTCTCGTGAAGTTGTGGAGGGAGTGTGGTGGCGTTAGCCGGTCCAAAGACAGGCTCGGACCTACACTACAGTCTCCCCCCAACCTATCGCCTATGCCTGTCCTTGTCCATACCCACCCCCATTAGCTTGCAACAACAAAAAAAACGAAATTTAGACTTTTTAAGTTTAATTTTCTTTTATTTTTTTTCTTTTATTTATAATTTTATAATTACGTGTGTCCCTAACCCCCTTATCATCTTTGTTCGGCTAACCTGTCCTGACTGTCCATCCCCAATCCCTAAGATCCCTTGGGAAAGGATTAAGGAAGAGACAAGTGAATCTGTCTCGAGGCCCAATGCAGCCTCAGAATAACTCCCACTGGTTTCAGAAATTTCCCAAGGTGAGCCCAGCGGCCTACGAACAGTGAAGGGATGGATGGTGCAAAGGGGTACACATTTCCTATCTAGCCTAGCATTTATTAAGCTTAATCTATCCCCGGGGCTTTTCAACATGCCTGTCTCTTTAAACTATTGGTTCTCGCAACTACGATTCCCGTCGTCTGTGTTGGTGTTCGTTATTAATTTGGGCCTGGCCTGCAAATTTTCTCTCGTGCTTTTTGCACAATTTCATGGCTGGGCAGCGTGGCTCCATTGGCAAGGATACCCATCTGCCTAACTCGATCTTCGGCACCCCCGGGTCGCTGAGGCTGTCTCCGAGCCTACCTACTCCTTATGAACGTGGGGGATGCCCTTCCTGGCATCTTCCCCGTCGATGCCCACGTGGCATTTTGGTGCTCCGGGTCCCGTTTCCGTGGGCTACCCGTGTTCATTACACTAACTCGGTCCCTTGGACCCATGGCCTACTCTGGCCGACTACTTCGGTACCCGGGTGCCCCCCTCTACTCAGTACGCATATTTCATCAGCCACGCTCCCAGCCGGTCAATAGTCTCCTGCACCCAGCAAAAGGTTTCGTGCCTTCGTTCAACACCAACAACCAGAATGACATCCTATTGGTTAATTTAGTGAACCCACTAACTACCATTACACTAACCCCGAGTTCCCTTGGGTGGGATTCACTCCTCCCCCCAATCATTCATTCGCATCATACATTCCACATTCACTCCATTCACACTCGGGCCCGCTGACCCACATTCACTCATCATGTTTCTTTCTTTTTCAATTTACTCCACTACTGACGATCTACTCGCTACGTCCCCCTAACTGACTCGTGCTCCCCGTCATCCCTTATTTTAATGCACATTCCATTTAATTCTACATAGCTAATCTACGTCCCCACTACACGTTTCCTCTCTGTCCATGTCTCCAATCCATTCTAAATTCTAAACTAAATTCCCCCTAACTGATGTTACTGGGCCCCATGGAGAACTGCTCATGCCCCATGAAGCCGGTCTATCTAATGCTAAACCCTTCCCCTAAACTAGTGCTCCTTTGCCCAAGACGAGGATGTTCGCTACATCCTGGCCGGAGATCGGGTACTCGTGCAAAGGCTCGGTAGGACTTGCATTGCCAGGGTGGCGGTTTGCAATTTGTTCGTCCCTTCCATTTGGCCGATAATTGGAAGCGTAACATCGCCCGTCAATCGCATTACACGTCCGCTTCTGAGCCATCCACCATGTGAGCTGTACGTTTCTCACCCAGCCTTCTTGCTGCGCGATTCCCAGTGACGTCACTCGCACACGAACCGCTCTGCGAAGCTTGCCACGCAGACGGAACCAGCTGGGTCGCCATCAGGACTCGCTCCGCGCGTTCCGCGAACAGCACTCGCGGCCTACAGCACGTCGGCCCCTGTGCACGTGCTCACATGGGGACACGTGCTTTCCAAATTCAAACAATCGCCGCCATTTTAGCCGTCCACATGGTCTTTTCGTACCAAACGCCGAGCGTTTCGACGCCGGCTTCCGATCACGGAGTCGTGCGCCCCTGAGCCATTCGCAAAACAAGGAATGAATCTCGCACGCAGTGTTCTGCGGAGCCGGCGCAGTTTCCAAAATAGCTCCGTCTGTTACACGAAGAAGAAGATATATATTTATTTATGTATGTATGTATATATGTATGTATGTATATATGTATGTATGTATATATATATATATATATATATATATATATATATATATATATATATAAATATATATATATATATATATATATATATATATATACACATATATACATATCTTCTTCTTTCGGCGAGCTCCCGTTAGGGGTCGCCACAGCAGATCAACCGTCTCCATTTCGCTCTATCCTCCACATCTTCCGTTGACACTCCAACCACCCGCATGTCCGCCCTCACCGTATCCATGAACCTCTTCTTTGGCCTTCCTCTTCTCTTCCTGCCTGGCGGCTCCATCTTCAACATCCTTCTCCCGATCAGCCAACTCTCGCCCTTTGCCAGTCATCGTCCCAACATTCAGAGTTCCAACTCTCACCTCCACACTCCTACCCTACCCCATCTCCCACTGCCTCCAGACTCGCCTTCCCCTTCTCCTTCTCCTCCTTCGCCCAGCAGTAGCACAATTTCCACTGGTACCCTGCTGACCACCGGTACCGGTGGCGGTCGTTGGTAACCCGGGCCTCGACCGATCCGGTATGGAAATTCGTTTTGTTGTCCGCATAATGATTTGGCACAGGTTTTACGCCGGATCCCCTTCCTGACGCAACCCTGGTCGCCTCTTACGACACAGGGATATGGTACACCTATTTTAACCGGGGTATACACCGGCCCAGTACACTGGTACTCATTTCGCCGACCTCGGAAGAATGACAGGCTGAGTCAACCCCTCCTCCTCTTCTTCTTCTTTCGGCTGCTCCCATTAGGGGTCGCCACAGCGGATCATCCGTATGATCCGCATAGTGATTTGGCACATGTTTTACGCCGGATGCCCTTCCTGACGCAACTCTGGTCACCTCTTATGACACAGGGATATGGTACACCTATTTTAACCGGGGTATACACCGGCCCAGCACACTGGTACTCACTTCGCCGACCTCGGAAGGATGACAGGCTGAGTCAACCCCCTGGTGTATTAATTCAGTGGCCCAACGGTGCTTGAACTCAGGACCTTTTGGATCCCAAGCCGCTACTCTTACCACTACGTCAACACCAGGCTAATATACATATATATATATATATATATATATATATATATATATATATATATATATATATATATATATATATATATATATATATATATATATATATATATATATATATTGTAACGAATTTGGGAATTCGATTGCACACAACATTCAGGTTCCTTTAGTCAGTTATGTTGATAAGTGCTTGTTCCCTAGATAGTTCACCTTCCATTGTTTAATGGGCAGAAATCGATTAGTGCGCTGCAAATCCATTTAATAGTTAGGGAGCAATCATAACACAATGGAGATGCCCCTCCCCCTCTTCTGCGAAGAGGAAGAAGAGCCCTCCCGTCTCGTGATTCATGACGTCAACTCCCTCCCACCCGTCAACACCTCCTTCCCACCCATGGTTGAGCGGGGGATGGAGCACGAGGGGATGAGTCCCGCCGGGCACGGGGGAGGGGCAGAGAAGGATAAAGAGGAGATCCTTTCTTTGTTCGGGGGGAGTAGTAGTTCAGCAGACCTTCGGGTCCTGTTTGGCTTGGGTTAGGGTTGAGGCTTTCGGAAGCTTTTTGCTTCTGCTGAGTAGTTGTTCAGCAGGCCGTCGGGTCCTGTTTGGCTCGGGAGAGATTTTTGCTTCGAGCTGCTTTGTTTGTAAGAGAGTTGAGCTGGTCGCTCGGCTCGAGCTGCGAGTGGTGGCTGCTTCTTCTTCTTGGTTCGTGGAGCTCTTTGTTCTCCGTTTGGTTCCCGGCTTGGTGCGACTCATCGGCCTCATCTTGGAGGTGGTTCCTCGGGGAAGCGGTGGCATCAACAGGAAGGATCGGCACCTCGTCTCACCAGCACGTGTTGAGAAGCGCGGGAGGATTCGCTGGAGCTCGGGAAGGATCGCGGCTCACGGCGATTGGGTCCAGCTCGCTCTCACTGGAGCCCGGGTCCCTACAACTTGAAGACCACACGAGGTGAAGAGGTTCGAGATAGGTCCTGGGTTTCAGCTCACCTGTCCTCCGAGCTGGAGCCCATTATTAAAGGCCTCAGCCACTATTTCTTGGGTGTGTGTGTGTGCGTACGTGTGTCGGTGGGCCCGTGTAATAAGTAGGAAATTGTTAACTGCTTTGTGTGCTGTTAATGTTTGCATTGCATTTCGTATAGTCGGTATAGTTCTGCTCTTCCGTGCTTCCCTAGTTCCCCATTATTATTAATAAATACCCCAATTGTTAAATGTTTTCAGCTCGTCACGTCAATTCTTTCATTGACTGAGCATTTCGTGTGTTGGTAGTTAGAAAGCCGTTGATTTGCCGTAAAAGAGGGACATTTGGACCGACGGTTCTCAGTGATTAAGCCGCTCGGAGTCGCGCACGGGACAGGCTCGCCTCAGCGGCTTGTTCCGTCGAGGGTGGAATACCCCGGTAGTTGGATCACGTGGGTATTTAGGTAAATTGAAGATTGACAATCGTCCCTACCCCACGTAGTCTGCCCATTGGCGTATTTCGGTTCTTGTACAAGGACCCGTCGACTCGGACTTATCCGGGCAGTGATCTATATTCCGGGTGATCGTTCGGGCCGACTCGACTTGCGGCTCCATCAGAGCGGTCGGCTCGCGGCCGACGCACCGGCACCGTAACAGTATATATCTATATATATATATATATATATATATATATATATATATATATATATATATATATGTATGTATATATGTTTGTGTATATATATGTATATATATATATATATATATATATATATATATGTATATGCATGTATATATGTATATGTATGTATATATGTAGTCTTTGGAGACATCTCACCCCCCCCCGCTTCCCCCCACTCCCCCACACTCTCTTGCTCTCCCTTCTACTCTGCCTGATTGGATGGCCTTTGGACACAACATAAATTTTGGACACTGATCCATTCAGAGGAGTTTTGGGCCTGGAGACTCATAACCTTGGAAAGGGTACTTTTGTTTTATATGCACCATTAAGGCAAAAACAAGTGTCGAAAACTGAAATTTTGAATTTTGGTTTGAACACTGCCCCTAGCAGTTGTTGATCATATTACTCTCCCTCTCCCTGTCCCTCTCCCTCTTCCTCTTCCTCTTCCTCTTCCTCCCCCTCTTCCTCTCCTTCTCCCGTTCCTCCATCACTCTCTTTCTCTATCATCTCATACACTGGCTACCAATACTTACGAGAGGGCACATAAGTAGTTGAATGTTCTGCGTCTTGAACAGTAATTGCACCTCACTTGCCAAACCATCGCCCTTGGCAAAGCAGAACAGGCCCTGCTGTAGGGATGTTACCTCGAGGTTGGTGGAAGGTTGGGGGGAGTGAGGAGGGAGGGTTGGTGGTGAGTGAGAGTGAGATAGAAGCTTGGAAAAACAATTAAAGCCACGATGGATGCTGGAGTGCCAGCTTCGGCCTAGGCTTAGGCTTATTATCAGAATTGATGGCTTACAATTAGAAGGCGCAGCCGAGCGTTTGATTTTCTTATTAAATTCCCGGCGCCTGAGGCTGGGCCTTTCCCGTCCGCTGTCTCCGTTTTCTCCTCCCCCATCCCCAGAGTCACTAAAGTTTGAATATTTGGTGTCTGTCTCAGAAAGGATGCTGCACTGACCAGCTGCCTCATCCTTAAGTACACGTACAAAATGCAGGCCCTTTCATGTTGGTTCATGAGATGATGCTTTTGCCATTACGTTACAATATCTTACATATGTTGAAGATTTGACACTTCGGTCTGTCATTGTGGTGATTACAGCACTAAGCTGATCGTTAGGTCAACGGTTCAAATCATCATCCTCCAATAAACTGAAACAACAGTTATCAGCCCTGTAGATGCGAATTCTTTGCTCTCTGGGGAAGAGAAAGGGGTCAGATGATTGTCTCAATCAATATACCAAGACTGTCTGTCCATCAGAGCGAAGTCTCACTCAGTTGATGATGACTGCCGTAGAAGTCTTCTCCTTGGTGGTGACTCAATTCCACACATGTGGATAATCCCAAATTGAAAGGCCTCACAGTGCATAATCTGCAATTGTTCCAAGATTGTCCCTTACAAAGATTCCTCCTGACAGCCGGTAAATATCTAATATCAGATATCTTTCAGGTGTCAGGAGGAATCATAGCAAACTTTTTTATGGACTATAATGTCACCAATGGAAGCATCAAACAGAACTCAATCATTGAGCTAATAAAGCTGAAGTATTCACTGATGACCTGCCACTTGTGCAAAGACTGAGTGCACTGGTTCGCTTTTAATTAAAAAAATAACGTCTTGAATGCTTAATAACAGGATGCCCAATGCCGAATGACAAAAAGCAACTGTGTTATTTGACAAGCAAGATGTTTATTCTCAGCACCGATTGGCTAACACTTACCATTTCTCATAAGCTTGAGTCTGGTATTGGGATTTTTTTTCATGATAAATGCTGCTGAATGAGTTTCTATGACAGCCTGAACACAGTTATACTGTATATGCTCCTGAATGAATGCAAAGAGTCAGATTGGTGGCGCGGCGAGGTAGGCAGGTTGAGCCGGAGACGGCTCACAGCAGAGTGGTGACCCCAACAGATGGCCCGAGGTGGGAGGGAAGGAAGAGAGATCTTCGTGTTTAGTGAAAAGGGAGGAGGTGGGGTGGAGAGATGGAAGCTTGAAACAGAATCCACCCTCGCCCAAATGCTGCTCTAAAGGAAATTCAAGACTCGGTCCTCGTCACGGCTGCTGGTGCTTGCTTTGCAGGGCTTTTGTTAAAGTGAATGGCTACCGTTTCTGGCCCACACATGTTGCCTCTCAATGTGAACTTGTGAAAATCCATATGATTTTTTGCACACTGCTCCTTTTGGGTAGTGATCCATGGTATTGCTCTGTGGAGGTCTCTCTCATGTATCAATGATTCTCTTTTGTTGAGATCTTCTCCCAGCCGAACCCAGTCTTCCTTGTGAGTGGTTAATCCATTTAATATGTCATTGATATTCAGTTCTAAATCAAATTTATCTTTACTGGCCTTTCTTCTCTCTTCTTTGTCTTCTTCTTTCTGCCTCTGTCTTGACTTGTTCTCTAACTTCATCTTTCCATTTCTTTTTATTGCCACCTGTTGCTTCTTTTTATCTTTGCTGGTAAAAGTTTGTCATCTCACCACCCTTACACTGATACTGTAGATGAAGTTGTGGTTCCGTGATGATAAGCGTTACCAGAATATTCACTCACATGAATGTCAAATTATGACTGGGTCGTCCTCCTTTGGTCAGTCCTCCTTCGTGCAAAAGGCCACTCAGACAGTTTGTCAGCAGTATCGCTCACCAAAGTTAAAGCAGATCTCGAAGGAAATGCAAATAAGTTATGATGTTGATGAGTCAGCATCCAAGTTGGTGCTGGTGTCCATTAATAGTGATCCATTGTGATGCTGCTATCGGTAAATACGGATCCAAGTTGGCGCTGGTGTCGATGAATAAAGATTCAAGATGGCGCTGATGAAAATTCCTGGACATCAGCGTCGCAATCCATTAAGCCAGAAAAGCGAACACTGGGTCGGTCTGTGAATCCAAGACACGTTGAATAAACACAAATGCAGAATTGTAGGATTAATGCAAGAATCCTAAAAAAATAGGCTGCTGTAAGTGTCAAACATGGAAAAATTATCCGTTAACTTTACACGATCGAACGCAATGTCTAATCAGCAGTTAGGAGAGATAGAGCGTGACGAAGAAGTATCGTTAGTATCTGCAGTTGATTGACTAATCGTGGTCATGTGAGCTCCTTGCCGAGACAGGAATGATTACATCCATGGTTGGGTGTGTTAAGAAATATCGAGTCACTACGACTGTCGGAACGAGTTGTCCATGAAAGACTTGAGTTGTCCATGAAAGCATTCAACAAGCCTGTTTGCAGCCATGTTGTAGGAAGTAGATCTGGTATGTTTACTTCCAATTAAGTAACTCAGTGCCTTGAAAGGTGAGTTCTCAAATTGCCGTCCTCTGTCTCGTGATTATGAATATGGCACCAAACATAGCGGGAGACTAGAGCGGCACTCGGTAGAGCGCATATACCTCCGCCAGGTTGAACAGTTTACATTTTGTATCCCACTGATTGGCCGGATATGTATCCGGACCTGAACCAAAATCGAATCAGCTTGTTATTGTCACCTACCCGAGTCACCCACCAAGTTTTGTAATAACCTGTCTCGAACTTTTTGAAATATTGTGCTGTATATCATTTTTCGTCCCATCTCAATGACGTTAAAGAATAACTTTAAAAAGCTTTCATCTCATATCCGAATCCGGGTGTTCACCAAAATCGAATCCATTCATCCTTGTTAAACATACATATCCAGCAAATTTTGTTTGAATCCCTCTTTAACGTTTTGAGATATCGTGCTATACTCTATATAGTTTTTGGCCCTATCTCTTAATGGTGAAGAATCACTGAAAAAATTCTCATATCCAGATCAGGATCTTCACCAAAATCTAATCAGTTTGTTTGACACACATCCAACACGTCCACCAACTTTTGTATGAATCCATCCACAACTTTTTGAGATATTCTGCTCACAGACAGACAGGCAAACAGGGTTAAAAACATAACCTCCATCCACCTTTGGTGGTGGAGATCGCAAAAACTTTAGCTACTGTCTAAACTCTAAAGCTTTAGCTAGGAAGAGGCACTTCGCTGAACTGCAGTGATTTGGAGTTGGCTTTGAGCTTCCGCAGTTCCTAGTCTTGTGGTTGCGCTTTCGCAATTGTGTTGAAATTTATCCAAGGGGTTGTGTTGAGGTTGTTGGTATCAATCCGTGAGAGAGCATCAGCTACAGCATTATCCTTTACACTCACATGGCATATATCAGTAGTAAATTGAGACAGGTAGTCAAGGTATCTCACTTCTTTTGGTGAATAACGATCAGGCTTTGCCTGGAAAGCGTGCGTTAAGAGGTAATGGCCAGTGCAAGCACAGAACTGCCTACCCTCAATAACATGGCGAAAATTGCGGATTGCGAGGTAAACCGACAGTAACTCACGGCTGAAAGTGCTGCATCTTGTCTCTGCTGGCTGCAACCCACTGCAATACACAGCAGTGCATCCAGCTTGGGGTTTGCAAGCATCATAGACTCTGATGGAGTGGACTTCACTGTGCGAAAAACTGCAGCACATTTATCGGTCCAAACTTTCGACCTTTTCGGCTTCTTTTTTTTTTTGCTGGATAAGGAGGTCAGTTAGCGGATGTAGGGTGTCTGCACAGTTCGGATGAATCTCCTATCGAGATTTACCATACCAAGAAGCTCCCATATTTTATGTATTGATATTGGCAGCGGATAGACCTGGATCACCTTGACCTTGTCCGTCAGTGGATGGATGCTATTCTCGTCGATTTGGTGCCCCAAATACCGTAACAAGAGCACATCGAACTGAGGCTTGGCAGGCTTGATGACAATGCCAGACTGTGATAAGCGAGGGAACAAGACCTGTATAACAGGAATTAGAAATAACGAGTCACGAAGACCACTCATCGGGTTCTTTGGCTTCATGTCAGGTTTTTGTTTTTTGTAACCCCCATATCAGTCCCGTGTTAACTACTCTGTGTTTCTGGTGATGCCTGAAGGCAGAAACAGCATGTGTTTATAGTATGGCCATTCATTTTGTTCCTAAGGGCCAGGATGCATTGTTTTAGTTTGACCAGCTTTTTATGACTGTGTACTTTGGTCTTTGGTGTTCGAGCTAAAGTACATGTTTTCTTACTTTATCCTAATATCTGGATTTTCTTTTAACCTTCTTTTTATGTTAAAAGCCATTCCCTAACAGACACAGTAAGAACTTTTTGTAAGATCATGCATTTTGGTCTTGGCAACATGGTACACACATATTGCTTTGACAAGCTTTGTACAACTATGTATTTTGGTGTTTGGTTTGAAGTATTTGTTTTTAGCTTTGTCCAAAGATCTGGATGTTTTACTTTTTATTTTATTTATAAAATGGTGTTTTTCCAAATAAATAATTGATATTGGGAACATCAAATTGTTTTGTAAGATTAATCATTTTGGCCTTGGAACAACTTGCATGCGTTGTGTGTTGTTTGGATGACCAATGACCATGCGATGTTTTCTTCGCTTTTTTGCTAAAACATTATTACCAGGCTAATTGAAATAAGCAATGATGGACTGAGATCGAGACATGACATTGATTCGGATCAAAGAACTCAAGAGCCTGATGGACTCAGATCACCAAGACTCAAAACACTGATTTACATCTGCTGCTGATGAAAAGTCAAACCTTGAAGAAAGATGAATCTCAAACACCTTGGCGTTGGGGGTTACCACATGAAAAGTCAATCATGGATTTTCTTTCTGATATCTTTTTCAACCCTGAACACAATTTGGCTAATCAAATTACCAGACTCTGTGGCGTAATGGTTGGAGCATCCGCTCAGGGTCTGGAAGGTTGGTGGTTCAAACCATGTTTATCATGGTGATGAAGCTGATAAGCAGGAAGGTGAGCTTGAGGGGTAGTATGGGGAGGATGTTGTATGCAGATGATCTGCTTGTTGTCGTGGAGAGTGGGTAGGAGATGCAGGAGGTACTGGGGGAGTGGAAGGAGGCATTTGGAAAGCATGGGCTGAAGATGAGTATGGAGAAGACTGCGGTGATATGGGTCGGGCAGCAGAGAAAATACATTTATATCAGGTTGGATGGGAAGGAGATCAGGCAGGGAAATAAGTTTAAGTACTTGGGCTGAACAGTGACCGGGGATGGTAAGTCCAAGGCAGAGGTGCAAAGGAGGATTGAGGTGGGTGTGAATGTGTGGAAGAGGGTGGAAGGAGTGATGGCAGACAGAAAGATATCAAGAAAATTGAAAGGGAAGGTTCTACTGTCGTGTGTAATGCCAGCCTACCTTTACGGTTTGGAGACAGTGGCACTGACAGAGAGACAACACCAGAGGCTGCAGGTTTGTGAGAACAACTGGATCAGGAAGATTGTGGGAGTGAAGAGGGTGAATAGAAGGGTAATGGATGAACTGAGGGAGGAGATTGGTGTGCAGATGAGCTTGATAGGGAGATTGGTGAAATACCGGCTGAGGTGGGCTGGACACTTGGTGTGGATGGGGGGAGAGAGAATGGCAAAGAGAGCAGATAGGTTGAAGGAGCAAGGTCGGAGGAAAAGAGGTAGACCACGACTGAGATGGGAGGATTGTGTGAGGAGGAATATCCTTAAGGTAGGGGTGGTTGGAGAGTGGAGAGAGCTGACTGAGAACAGAGGGAATTGGAGGAGTATCGTGGTTGAGGCAGGGCAGAAGTGTGGTGCCATCAGACCTCATCCCTTATAAAGTGAAGAGGAGGAGGAGGAGGAGGAGGAGGAGGAGAACATGCTGCTTCCTTGCTTGATGCTCATCATTTAAAATGATAGAGCACAGACAATCTCAATCGGTTGGCATCCATGGAGAGGAGGAAATTCTTGATAGGGAGATGGGTGAAATGCCTTGCTGAGTGCGGTGAGAAAGGCGTCACCATTGTTGTGATGTTGCTGGTACCCAGAGTATCTTGGGAAGTGATGGCACTACCCCCAAGCTCGGTGGTTGAGTTGAGTGTTTGTCTCGTCAGTATGTCCATGTGTGTGTGAGTGGCAGCTCCATTACGAGCCTTCGACCTTGTGTTAAAAAAATGGCAAAGCGAAACCAGTCGTATCTGGGATGGTATGTCGGTTTGAATGAGCAGGTGGAAGTTCGGAATATAGAAGTCTTCGGTCAGTACAGACCAACTCTCCACACATTTGTCAGTCTGTCACAGTGACAGCAAGTCATGCTTTCACATCAAACACTTCACCTTCCACTTCTGTGACTGAGAGTCTATGGCTGCATCCGTCTTGTTTACCCTCTGTGTTGCCTGCTGTTGGCTTAATGGTTTAGGTGGCTGCCTTAATTTCTTACGATATTTAGTTTGAGGCCATGTCGTGCAGTTAAATAACACCAGGTAGGGCTGACTCGGCTTGTCATCCTTCCGCGGTTGGCAAAAATGAGTACCAGCTTCCTGGAAACAGGGGACACTGCATCAGTGGCATAGCGGAACCCCCAGCAATGATGCAACCATAGGTTGCATAGGAAATAATAATCCCTCTGTGTCCTCCCCTTTCTCTCTTCCTCGTGCCCATTATTCCTCAAACTCTCCCTCTAGTTTGCCTCCACCCTGCTGTTGATATGTCTCCCCCCTCCTCTTTCTACTATTCTATTATTTTTATTCTGTTACGTCCTGGTCCATTCTGTGTTGTAGCTCCTACATGAGCCTCGACTGTAAACAAAATTCTCTCTCTATATATGTGTATATATATATATATATATATATATATATATATATATATATATATATATATATATATATATATATATATATATATATATATATATATATATATATATATATATATATATATATATATATATATATACACACACACACACACACACACACACACACACACACACACACACACACACACACACACACACACACACACACACACACACACACACGCCCTTACACTGCATGTGCAGTACATTTCATAGGGTGTAGGCGAAATTATAAACCAATAAAAGTTCTTTCTCATTTGTAATAACAAAAGTAATCTTCAGTTTACGATTATTTATTTATTTCCTCTGCAAAATTATTACACATCAAATTTAGAGCCACATTAAAGCATTTTAATCGACTTATTCTGTCAACCAATGGAATTGCGGTCGTGGTTGATCTCCTGCCTTGATCCATCCATCATTCACTGTGAGATAGACGACGGCACAACAATGAAAGCATGATTTTACAGCAATGCTGTAGCATTAAGTACATGTATAATTTTTACACATTCCTCATCGTGCTTATTTGAACAAACTACCTCTGTTGTATTTTAGGAACAAAACCAAACAAATCCAGGGTTTTCAGATTAGATGGCCTTAGCCTTTTTGGCACCATGGATTTTTTCTTGACGTGATGACTTCAACGCGTTAGTCAATGAACATACACGATGCAATCATCTTGACTGCTAGCGATCCAAAAACAGCAGACCAGCGCTCACAGTAGAGGAACGCATTATGATGACGAGCACGATGAGTTCGACGACAGAACAAAACATCGTTGACCAGGAGTCGCGACAAAAAGAAATTGATTGCTTTTTTTTTGTTTTTGAAAAGAAAACATCCAACGGTGGTGATTTTGGGCACATGAGATTGCTGAAAATGGCCAGCTACCACCATGACATCTTTGTTCACACCAAAATATGTTGGGATGCCATTTCTTCAATTGCTTAAATATGCTGTAAAGGTGGATGTGCACGCACGTGAGCGATAGTAATATGTTTGGATGGGACATGTATCGAAAACATGAAGCAATTAGAGTTCATAGAACACATTACCCCGCCCAGTCTTGAGAAACAATCACATGGGCGGTGTCTCCGAGCAGCAAATTTGATTGGTCGTGATGGCATAAAATGCCGTAATATTTTGTCCAAGTACCTGTACTGCCAAACAGAATGGTTTTGAAAGTGCTAAAAAGGCAATTTGTGTTCTCCAATGTTCAAGTATATAATTCAATTTAAATATAAAAAAAAAGATTTTAAAGGTTGTCGAAAAAAGCATTTTTGAAGTTTACCACCTTTGATGCAGCATCTTTTTCAACTCCTTATTTAATACATTGCATTGGTTAGTCTTGCCTGTTGTTTGGATCCTTTATGACGTCCCTCAAAAACAGTAAGTTTCATGTTTGAAATTATTTCCAATTTTGTTTGATTGCCAGCCAGACAGAAAAAGTTAAAAAAAAAAAAAAACTTATCTCACTCCTCTCTGTGCATGCACAATTGGGACAAATTCAGACCCAAAGTCCTGCTTAACTGCAGGTTCGTTTTCCAATTCATGTGAAAAAAATATAACATTCAATATTGTAATCAAGTTGTGCCTTGATCATCAATTGAAATTTGTAGATACAGACAGACAGAAGTGAACCATTTGTTTAACCCCGCTTTTCGCTTCGTATGCGTAAGGGGGTGTAACAACTGGACTCGGTAGCATAATGGTTTCGAGAGGTTCGAACCCTGGCAATGTCATTCCAAAGACTTTAAAAATGGTATTCGGTGCTTCCTTCTTTGACATTTAGCATTTAAAGAATCGAGCATAGACAAAGCTTTCGGTTGGCAACCATACCTCAGGATTGATGGGCCTAATAGCCTCCTCCTGCATTGAAGTTCCTTGTAACGGAACCCATTTTCCCATGGATTTGGTGAGTTAAAACCATGTATCATCACCATCAAGGAATGTTTCATGAAATACTCAACTACCAGATCGTGAAAGATTTGCCATTCCTGGTAACATGGTGATAGCTGGAATTTATCCACAGATCCAGACAATGGTCAGAGCTTGAGGTTTGCTGACTTTCAAGGCCTTGTTGTTGTTGCAATCCAGGATTCACAATCCTGTCACCTCAAGGAAGGTTTACTATTACATGGGATTTAACCTCAGATGGATCACAAACCAGTCTATTCCAGTATACTGCAGAATAAAGGCCCTCCCTCTCCTCCCTCCCCCCCCCCCAAAAAAAAAAATATTTTGAGGGCTGTTTAGCATACTCACCACACTTATAAAAATCGAGTTGACAAGAGTGATCGGCAATGGGAATTCGAACGTACACCGACCAGTGGACACAGAAACAGGTCCTTACAACCGTTGACACGACTAAATGGCCACTCATCAACAGGGGATTATGGGGTCTTAACAACAAGGAATCTTGAGCAGCTGTTAAAACCCAATTCCCTCCTCAGGTATGTGTACACATTGTGTTTATTTTAAAGATTGGGTTTGTTAAGCAGTTAAAGATAATAAAAAGTATGTCTGAATAGTGAAGCCTGGAGTCCAACCTGAAGCTCTATTACAGTTGTCTTTCCCAACTCTAAATGATTTGCTGAATTTTGTTTTTCGAGACATTTGAATTTTATCTTCATAATATTTATACATTTTGTCCCCTCACCCCCCTCCTGCAAAGCTTCCTTCCCCAATTTTTGCTTTGCTTTCTACAACCCTCCTTGCAACTGATTTTTGCCTGAAAACCATCTTTGTATTGTTTGCTCGCTGTTGCACTGTTTAGCAAATGGCACAGTTACATGTATGAGCACTTAAGACTGTGCGGGTAAACTCTTTCACTTTCACGCTTACCCAGTGTCTCCTTCACTCGTCATTCTTTATTGTTTTGACGTTGTGGCTTGATTTTGAGACAAGTGACCAACTTGACGGATTTGTGCTTGAGTCACCGACCCACTGTCTCCTTCACACATAAACACAGTGCCTTGTTGGCACTTTAACTTGAAACAGGAATAAATACCTTCATAAAACTGCCTGTCATTTTTTGGGGAGATGAGATATTCTCAAAGTATATTTATGGCATGGCAGGTTGCCTGCGTTCTAACCCACTCCTTGTTAACCCCTTCAAAGCCATTATTTCTGTTCACTTCCACTCCTCTGTCCCCTTTTCTCTTGTTGTGGAATTACTTGTGTCATTATAGTGTCATTTTGAGTTTCCTTCCATACCTACCTGTAATTCTCTTTGTTAATCACACTCCTTTGTGGGCAGACCTTGTACCCACTGCCTTTTTGTCAGAATGCTAACCTTCCATCCTTCCCGTTCCTTTAACTCTTTGTTCAACCTCCATGATGCGTAAAAAAGACAACACCAATTACTTTACTTGAACAAGTTTTTGTTTTTGTAAGTGTGTTTGGGGCTGACAGGATGGCCTCGAGGTGGGGCTGACACTCACCTCTAAGCTGTCTAGTCTGTGTTTTGAATCTTGGCCAAGGAAAAAGTATCAATGTTTGTGCCATCCCTCCGGATGGGTATTTAACTGGGCGTCTAGTCTGCCTGCATTCGTTGGTGAACGTTAAAGATCTCATGGTGTCCTTCGTGAAGAGTAGGCGAGCTATCGCCACCACAATGAAGGAAATTACAAATTCCTAACCTGACCTCCTGAGTCAGAGTGGCAACCTGACCAGGATTGTAGCCAATAACTGCTTCGGCAGCATCAATGCTCTACATATGGCACGGTACATAATGGTGATGCATTGCTTTTTTGTTAAATATAGCACATTTAACAGAAACAATTAATGATATGATTGCTATATTTCAGTAGAACTGCAATTTGATGGTATAATTATTTAACTGTAGTTGGTCATATTCAAATACCCATAACATAGTATAGGGTTATGCAGGTTGAGGACGTGGTGCTTAATCTTTCTGAAGCTGAAACACAACTTTAAGTAAAAACTTGGTTAATCATCAAGACAGTGAGTTTGAGTTTAAAGAATTAACACAATCCCCATGGAAGTATGAAAAGTGGGTGCCTGTAAAACTGGAGCATGATTATCGAGGGTTTTGTTTTAAAACCTGTTCAAAATCTCTCCTCATTTATTTGAAGAGTTGGTGCAATATGTATACCCTTTCATTCCTCCAAAGCATCAAGTCAAATGCAGACACATAACTGTTTGTTCATGTGCTTTGCTGAGTTTTCTACAGGCTTGCATTTGAAAGATTATAAGGCGTTTAGTTGTGCAAACAAACAATAAATTTATTGTTGTGCAATGTTCATTGATAAAAGAGCTTCAATGAAATGCCAAACAAAGCAGGAATTTCAGTATAGGTGAGCCAATGCGATTATTAAAAGCTGTGGATATAAATTTGTACAGTGTCTGTTAAAATCAGTACATGTGATGTGACAAACAATCTTCAGACAAGTTATATTGAAGGTCAGACAATAAGGAGGCCTTGAGTTAGAAACTTCCTCGGTTTGATTATGAAGATACTTCTTTTATAACATTGATCGAAGGCCCAGAGTGGAGAAAATTATCCGTAAATCGCATGCAGGACAAAGATGTTAGTAGACCCCAGGTTATCGTACCTGAATGTGGATTACAAAGAGAGAATGTGAATGGATGTATAGTACAGAGAGAGCCACGGGGCAACTCCAGAGTATATGGTGAAACACAACTTGATGCAGAAACAAACATAAACCTCTCACAGCTTGATGTGGCATCCTGCTCGTAAATTTACCACTTTGTTCAAGGTCTCTGCATAGTCAAAGAGAGGAAAATTAAATGCAGTGCACCACTATCTCAGGTCATCCTCCATACTTACTGGTAATCTTTTCTCTCCTCATTAACCCTCCCTTGTCTCTCCCCATCTACATGCAGGTTTCTACATCTCATTACCTCCTCTCACTCCTGTTCATTCATCTCCTTGTTTCATCCACTTATTTTTACTGTCGGTGTGCTGCAACCCTCTGTCACTTCATTCTTTTATGACTTTGTATGTTTGTCACCAAAACTATCTCACGGATCCTCCTGGGCCTTTTAGCACAACAAGCAGCAACTGAAATATACACTCCCACGGTTAAATAAAAAGAGGATATGTCTTTACACGTATGTTATATTTTGGATAAAATTTGACACTTAGGGATTAAAGTGCATTGCTTCCACGTCAATGCAGTACTGTATATTATCCCTACGAGAAAGAAGGATAACTAGAGGGCTGCGGTCAGAGATCACTGACGGTTTCTGGTGAAGCCAACTCATAATATTAGCTAATTGGTAGTACTTGAAATTCTGCCAAATAATGAAAAAAAATTAAATATTGAGAAAATTAAATTTTTGAAAATTGAAAAAAAATTAAAATTAAACAAGTGAAAATTGAAAAAAAAAATCAAGTAATTGAGAATTGGAAAAATATAAAAAAATGAATTATCAAATATTTAAAGAATTAAATAATGGAAAAATGAAAAATTAAATAATTGAAAATTGGGGGCAAATTGAAAAAATAAACAATGAAATGATTAAATAACACTGAACAACAAATTTCAAAAATTTTTTTTTACTGGAGATGTGTAAAGTGATTAAGACTAATTTGGGTACGCTGATTTCAAAAATCATCACCGTTTTGCTGTATCACGTCAGGATTTTCAGGAACAGAAATATTCCCATTGCCTAGAAGTCAGGATTTCAATGAAATTTACATATGTCTTTAACATGTCTATTTCGTACAATTGTTGTGAACTTGTGTTATATTTCTTTCTTTCAGATAAAGATGAGTAGGTGTTCCTGTACCAATCATCCTGACAACTTCTGTTATGTCTGTGGTCGGTATACCAAAAAAGATCAA
The DNA here is from genome assembly GCF_056783735.1 of Eptatretus burgeri. Classification (NCBI taxonomy): domain Eukaryota; kingdom Metazoa; phylum Chordata; class Myxini; order Myxiniformes; family Myxinidae; genus Eptatretus; species Eptatretus burgeri. Next base: position 54,616,543 of record NC_140976.1, on the reverse strand, counting down.
CAGCGAAGTATATCTACAGCAGTGAAAATGAAGGCCGCCTACTTTCACTACTTCGGGTGTAAGGTGGGGGACCAAGAACAGAGCTGGGCACCACACATCTGCTGCACAAGCTGTCACACAACCTTGACTCAGTGGTTGGTGGGCAAGCGCGCGAGCATGCCATTTGCGGTGCCCATGATATGTCGTGAGCCGCAGAATCATCATGATGATTGTTATTTCTGCTGCACAAGCATCGCCGGCTTCAACAAGAAGACTAAAGGTCACATCAAGTACGCTGACTGCGTCTCTGCTCGTAAACCTGTGCCTCATGATGACGAGAACCCCGTTCCAACACCTCCAGCTGATCAGAACATAGCTGTAAGCAGTGGTGAAGAGGATGGTGATGATGAACCTTTTGAACCCGACACTCAAGAATCACACCTTCTGAACCAGGGAGACTTAAATGATCTTGTAAGAGATCTCTCGCTGTCAAAGGCGAAGGCAGAGCTGCTTGGATCAAGGCTGCAGCAGTGGAATCTACTTGAACCTAACACCAAGATATCCTTGTTCAGAGCACGTCACAGAGACATGGCTGAGTTCTTTGAGATGGAAGACACGATGACATTCTGCAGTGACATCAACGGTCTGTTGAAAGAACTTGGGTGTGATCACGATCCTGCAGACTGGCGCCTCTTCATCGACTCGGGAAGAACAGCTTGAAGGCTGTTTTGCTCCACAATGGCAACGAGAAACCATCAGTCCCACTGGCTCACGCGTTCGGCATGACAGAGACCTATGAGACTATGCGGCAGCTGCTTGATTCCATCAAGTACAATGACTTCAACTGGCACATCTGCGGAGACTTGAAAGTGGTGGCGCCTTTGTTAGGGCTGCAGTCAGGCTACACGAAATACATGTGCTTCCTTTGTCTCTGGGATAGCAGAGACGACAAGAATCACTGACGAAGAAAGATTGGGAAGAGCGAAAAGAGCATGTACCTGGTCGACACAACGTGAAGCATGTCGCCTTAAGCCCTTTGTCGACCCAGCCAAGGTTTTCCTTCCACCACTCCACATAAAGCTCGGCTTGATGAAAAGTTTTGTACGGGCAATGGATCTGAATGGGCGTGGGTTTTTTTCCTCAAGGAAAAGTTTGGCAACACCTTGTCGGAGGCCAAGATCAAGGCTGGTGTCTTTGTTGGACCGCAATCCGACAGATTATGAAGGGACTAAACTTTTCCGACAACTCTAAACCCCAAAGAGCTGGCAGCGTGGGAGGAGCTTCAAAGCTGTGACGGACAACTTATTGGGGAACGAGCGCGGGGAACGAATCCATGAAGAAATAGTGCAGCAGCTGCTGGAGTCCTTCAGGAAACTTGGCTCCAGGATGTCCCTGAAAATCCATTTCCTACACCAGCACCTGAACTTCTTCCCTGACAACTTGGGAGCAGTCTCGGACGAGCACGGCGAGCGATTCCACCAAGAGATTTCACTCATGGAGACGCGTTACCAAGGGCGGCACAACCCGAACATGATGGGCGATTTCTGCTGGTTCCTGCATCGTGAAACTGACACAGAGCAGCACAAACGCAAAGCCAAATGCCTAAAGCATTTTTAATTCCATTCTAGTGGAGTTTTTCTGTAATTTCTATAATTTTGAAGCATTCATGATGAAATAAATGAATAAATGAATTTTTGTAAATTTCACTGAAATCCTGACTTCAAGGCAATGGGAATATTTCTGTTACTGAAAATCCTGACGTGATACAGCAAAACGGTTATGATTTTTGAAATCAGCGTACCCAAATTAGTCTAAATCACTTTACACATCTCCAGTAAAAAAATTTTGTTGTTCAGTGTAATTCACTACAAGGGCACTCGGTGGAGCGCATACCTCCGCCACGCAATGCCTGACCCACGAGAACATATCGGAGACAATACATTTTTGAAATATCATGCCCTGTCTCTATCTCAATGGTGAAGAATCACTTTTAAAATTAAATAATTCTCGTATCCAGATCCGGATTCGGATCTTCACCAAAAATCGAATCAATTTGTCAGGGCACACATCCAACCTGTCCACCAAGTTTCATCCGAATCCATCCACAACTTTTTGAGTTATCGTGTTATATATCATTTTTGGCCCGATCTCGCAATGGTTAAGAATCACTTGAAAAACTCTAGTACTAGTATCCAAATCCGGATCTTCACCAAAATATAATCAGTTCGTCCTTGTCACACACCCAACCTGTCCACCAAATTTCATCCGGATTCGTTCTCAACTTTTTGAGATATCGTGCACACAAACAAACAAACAAGCCGGTAGGCGGTGATGGGTCGCCGAGCATGGAAACTATAAGATATAGAGCAAAATGGATGTCATATAGCGGATAGGGAATCACCTTAAGATTATGCATATCAAATCTCATCCACTTCCATCTTCTGATAACAACTCTGTATCCATTTGAATGAAAAGTACCAAAAATGCGGTTTGAAATCGGAAATCCCCAAAGTTCGAGGGGGTGCTGTGGGTGAACAAAGATCTAAATCGAAAATCCGGCTCGATAGTTTGTGCACAATGTATTCCAGACGATTAGTGTGAATTTTCATGACCATCCGACCATAACCCAAGGAGGAGTAGCATTTGGCGTGAAGGCACCTCCAGCTCTCGCATATTATCGATTTTTGCACTAATTGACCTTTGACCCCTGACCTAAGCGAAATCGGTGAATATGTCCTGAGGCAAAGTTGTAGTACTCATTGAGTACCATGAACCTGCAAAGTTTCATTCGTATTGATGCACTCACCTGGTCGCTAGGGGGCCTTCAATTTTTGCCAATTTTCACGCATACCCTAATTGTAGGGGGCGCTGCGGGTAAAGCGTTCCATATATCACAAAAACTGGAATATATTTGATAGAGCATCACCTGTAGATCATTCGTGCCAAATTTCATAACCCTACATGGGATAATGGCTTTCTGAATTGATTTTGTGTGAATGGTACCGATTTTGAAGGTTTTTCGGTTGTTGCTAGGGAACCAAAGCGTCCCTAGCAACCATCACAATTTCCAAAGCACTAGGTCATAAGATGTACCCACCACCCGAGTTTGGCCAAAATCCGCTCACGTTTACTACCAATTATGCTGATGACAAACGAACAAACATCCAAACAAACAGACAGAATTACTGATAATAAGGGTCACCTATTTCGGCGACCGAACAGAAAAGGGTGAAAACATCACCTCCTTCACCTTTGTTGGCAGAGGTAAATATTGGACAAATTATTCATTTAAAAAGTAGGACACCACGGAGACCAAGACAAAACACAATGCCTCCCTCTGGGAACGATAATTAACTATTATTCTTATAAATATTTTGAAGTGTTTGATTGTACGTATGTGTGTTTGTATGTTATTCTTTCACAGCCAAAGCGGAGCACCAAGAGGCCCCAAATTTTGAGTGTAGGTCCTTCAGAATCTGGGCAAGGTTTGAAGCTGCCACACCCAGGCAGCACCGGGTAGCCCCTGCTGGTACCATTCATGTGTAGACAAATGTAATAATGTCAACATTTCATCTACCTGTAATCATTAAGCAAGGGAACGAAAGTGTTGTTCAGTCTAAGAATTCGATAGATGCTAAAAAATTTGGGTTATCCATTGTCACAATGCTGCGACCCCCCCCCCCCAAGTTCAAACGTTGTTTGATTTTTCTCATCATCTTCTGAGTCCATGTTCCTGTAAAAGTACACTGACATGTCATCATGTCCCCAACGTGCACGTCATGTTTTATAATATCCTCCATGAGTCTTAGATACTCTAAGTTGTTTGCTCGTCCTTTTTTGAACGTGAAAACGATATTGTGGTTTCCCCTTACTGTTTATCTCTATTTTTAGTTCTCAAGTTTAGTTCTCAATGACATAACGGAGTCAATGTATCTCAGATAACTTAAGAACTGTTTTATTCACACTGAAGGAAATGCTTGAAAAAACATTTGGTCTCCATCCCTCCTTATGTATACCCTGAAAACTTATGTATAGGCACAAAAGTATATCCTGAAATAAAAAGGTTATACCACTTATACCCCGTTAAAACCTGAAATTTTGAGCCCGTTTGTACGAGGTATAAGAGACACTCTCGGAACGTAAAAGTTTGAAAAGGAACCGAGAGTTGTGAGTGAGATCTTAAATATTCTGAAGAGGTTTGGCCAGATAATGGCTTGTTGAGAATGTGAAACTAAATAAATAAACAGATACCGTGATGCTCATCCGGATACTATGCTGAGTGTCCAAATGTTCTCGGAATGGCTGGCTGTATTCCTTAAGACCGAGAGTTTTGCTTTCAGTGTGTGTGTGTGTGTGTGTGTGTGTGTGTGTGTGTGTGTGTCCGTTATATGACATCAGTTTTGTTAATCAGACGTTGTTTGTTGTTTCTGAGTACAATCCAGAAGTTTGCTACGTCAGTCAATGATGAGATGTAACTGAAGTTGAGCATTCATGTATCAGCAGGTATTCTTTTGTTTTACACAAAGGTGTTCGCTCAACAGAAATCCATGGACACATGGTGGACAAGTCTGGTGAAGGTGTGCCCTCATATTATACACCAGCAAAGGTACTCGGTGTTGGCTGGGCAACGTTGGATCCTCCTTCCTCCCCTTTCCCTCCCTCATCCCACCCTCACCCAATCCCCTCCCCCCTCCCACCCAACCCCCTCCCTCCAGACTCCTGCTCCCACCCCTTCCCCTCCCTCCAGACTCCTGCCCCCACCCTTTCCCCTCCCTCCAGACTCCTGCCCCCACCCTTTCCCCTCCTTCCAGACTCCTGCCCCCACTCTTTCCCCTCCCTCCAGACTCCTGCCCCCACCCTTTCCCCTCCCTCCAGACTCCTGCCCCACCCTTTCCCCTCCCTCCAGACTCCTGCCCCCACCCTTTCCCCTCCCTCTAATTTTTTCGAAAATCAAAAATGGGCTTCCAGACTTTTATGCGCACTATAATCAAACTCTTTGTCAAAAATTTTCAGCCCGATCCGTCGAAAACTGTATGATTAGTATGCAATTATGTCGCGACCAACCATGTCACCTACCGGCTTGTCTGTTGGCTGCTCGCTCGAGTACCCTTATTGGCTGCTCGCTCGAGTACCCTTATTAGCTGCTCTTAGAGCACCCTTATTCTGGACATTTCCATCTGTCTGTTTGTCCGCGAAACTTTGGTCAAGCCTAGGGGCTAAACCACTCAACCGATTCCAATGAAATTTGGTAGGTAGGACCAATATTTGTGGGAATCGTGTGCTTTCGAATATGGGACCCCGGGCCCTAGCAATGGCATAGCAACGGCCCTTCAAAGTGGTCCAAAAAATCGAAAAAAATCAACAACAAAAAAATCGAAGCATAGAGTTCTGTGCGCAATCTATCTCGCTCCCTTCATGCCAATTTGCAGCCCTAACAAAAATATTTGTAGGAGGAGACGGTTTTGAGCGATTACATATCGAACATTTCAGAAATGGTTAATTGCGAATATCTCGAAGAGAAAGAGTCTGATTTTGATGAAGCTTGGGTGAAATGTGTACAATGTGGCGAGCATGTACACAACAATGAATGGTTGCTATGCACACCTCCGTTGCTTAGCAACAGCTAAAATACTTTATCGTACGTCATACACTTATTGTGGACTGTACAAAAAAAATCAATACCTCCGAAACTGGACCTCCAAGGGACCTGTTATTTTTTGTGCCCAAGGAGAATGTCTTACAGCATCATATAAAAAAACAAAATCTTTAGCGAATCGATAAATGGAATTACCAGGGCTGCCATTTGTTAGAGTCTCTTTGGAAACATGCCTGAAATTTCACAAGGCGGGTTTCTGGGCGCAAACTAAGAGGGCTGTGATAATTGGAGGGTCGCTAGAGTACCCTTATTTTCACTTTTTCCGTCAGCTAGTCGCGTCGGCCAGCTTTCCATCTCGAGCGAGCAGCCATGTCGCCTACCGGCTTGTCTGTTTGTTTGTCTGTCTGTTAGCAACTTTACGGCAAAACGGCTTTAGCAAACACTATCAAATTTAATCCACAGGTGGGCAATGAACCTTGGACGACCCCATTAACTTTTGGGTCCAATTGGATCAAAGGTCAAGTCGAGGTCACAAAAAGATGAAAATCGTTTTTCGCTCATAACTTCGTCAAATATGATCTGATTTACTTCAAACTAAGCTTATAGTGAACCTTATTCTATTTGTCACTTATAATCCGACCCATTCCTAGAGTGAAAAATGCATATTTGTGAAGATCGGTAGGATCCAAAGTTTTGGGGGTCATGGTCATCGGTCAAAATTACATATTTTCCATTATAAATCAAAAAAGGTTAGGAATATGCGTGTTTACTATGGAAGACATATATCAAGTCCTTCATTGGCTTTCATTTGACACCATGACCTTTGACCTTACGTGGCCTTGAAAGGTCAAAATCATTTGACGGTCATAACTTCGTCAAAAATTGTTTAATTGACTTCAAACTAAGCCTAAAATATTCCTTATTCTATTCCTTATAATCAACATTCAGGTTAAGGATGTATCAAATTTAAATTTGATCCCCAAAATAACCTTATGCCTAAAATGGGTGGGATTTGTTGTGCCTGGCACCACTTGTTTTTACATTTTTTTCCCTTGAATTAACACAAATGTAGCGCAGATGACTGAACTGCATATGTAATACCTCGTCATTACTTCACGTTACCATGTCAATCACTTGGATCTTACGACGTCACTCACTTCACCTTGCCACGTCGCTCACTCGGACATTGCCACGTCGCTCACTCGGACATTGCCACGTCGCTCACTCGGACATTGCCACGTCGCTCACTCGGACATTGCCACGTCGCTCACTCGGAGTTTACCAAGTCGCTCACTCGAACATTACCAAGTCGCTCACTCGGACATTACCAAAGTCGCTCACTCGGACCTCACCAAGTCGCTCACTCGGACCTTACCAAGTCGCTCACTCGGACCTTGCCACGTCGCTCACTCGGACCTTGCCACGTCGCTCACTCGGACATTACCACGTCGCTCACTCGGACATTACCACGTCACTCACTCGGACATTGCCACGTCGCTCACTCGCACATTGCCACGTCGCTCACTCGCACCTTGCCACGTCGCTCACTCGGACATTGCCACGTCGCTCACTCGGACATTGCCACGTCGCTCACTCGGACATTACCACGTCGCTCACTCGGACATTACCACGTCGCTCACTCGGACATTGCCACGTCGCTCACTCGGACATTGCCACGTCGCTCACTCGGAGTTTGCCATGTCGCTCACTCGGACCTTACCAAGTCGCTCACTCGGACCTTACCAAGTCGCTCACTCGGACCTTGCCACGTCGCTCACTCGGACCTTGCCACGTCGCTCACTCGGACATTGCCACGTCGCTCACTCGGACGTTGCCACGTCGCTCACTCGGACGTTGCCAAGTCGCTCACTCGGACCTTGCCAAGTCGCTCACTCGGACCTTGCCAAGTCGCTCACTCGGACCTTGCCAAGTCGCTCACTCGGACATTACCACGTCGCTCACTCGGAGTTTACCAAGTCGCTCACTCGGACATTGCCACGTCGCTCACTCGCACCTTGCCACGTCGCTCACTCGGACATTGCCACGTCGCTCACTCGGACATTACCACGTCGCTCACTCGGACATTACCAAGTCGCTCACTCGGACATTGCCATGTCGCTCACTCGGATATTGCCACGTCGCTCACTCGGACATTGCCACGTCGCTCACTTGGACATTGCCACGTCGCTCACTAGGACATTACCAAGTCGCTCACTCGGACATTGCCAAGTCGCTCACTCGGACATTGCCACGTCGCTCACTCGGACCTTGCCACGTCGCTCACTCGCACCTTGCCAAGTCGCTCACTCGGACATTGCCATGTCGCTCACTCGCACCTTGCCACATCGCTCACTCGGACATTGCCACGTCGCTCACTCGGACATTGCCAAGTCGCTCACTAGGACATTGCCAAGTCGCTCACTAGGACATTGCCAAGTCGCTCACTCGGACATTGCCACGTCGCTCACTCGGACCTTGCCACGTCGCTCACTCACTCCTTACCACGTCGCTCACTCGCACCTCACCACGTAGCTCACTCGGACATTGCATCATCGCTCACTCGGAAATTTCCACATCGCTCACTTGGATATTACCACGTCACTCACTCGGAGTTTACCACGTCGCTTACTCGGAGTTTACCAAGTCGCTCACTCGGACATTGCCACGTCGCTCACTCGCACCTTGCCACGTCGCTCACTCGCACCTTACCACATCGCTCTCACTCCTTACCATGTCGCTCACTCGGACCTTACCACGTCGCTCACTCGGACATTACCACGTCGCTCACTCGGACATTACCACGTCGCTCACTCGGACCTTACCAAGTCGCTCACTCGGACCTTACCAAGTTGCTCACTCGGACCTTAACAAGTCGCTCACTCGGACATTGCCATGTCGCTCACTCGGATATTGCCACGTCGCTCACTCGGATATTGCCACGTCGCTCACTCGGACATTGCCACGTCGCTCACTCGGACATTGCCACGTCGCTCACTCGGACATTGCCACGTCGCTCACTCGGACATTGCCACGTCGCTCACTCGGACATTGCCACGTCGCTCACTCGGACATTGCCACGTCGCTCACTCGGACATTGCCACGTCGCTCACTCGCACCTTGCCACGTCGCTCACTCGCACCTTGCCACGTCGCTCACTTAGACATTGCCACGTCGCTCACTTGGACATTGCCACGTCGCTCACTTGGACATTGCCACGTCGCTCACTTGGACATTGCCACGTCGCTCACTAGGACATTACCACGTCGCTCACTCGGAGTTTACCAAGTCGCTCACTCGGACATTGCCACGTCGCTCACTTGGACCTTGCCATGTCGCTCACTCGCACCTTCCCACGTCGCTCACTCGCACCTTACCACATTGCTCTCACTCCTTACCACGTTGCTCACTCGGACCTTAGCACATCGCTCACTCACACCTCACCACGTAGCTCACTCGGACATTGCATCATCGCTCACTCGGAAATTGCCACATCGCTCACTTGGACATTATATTACTACGTCGCTCACTCAGAGTTTACCACGTCGCTTACTAGAAGTTTACCACGTCGCTCACTCGGAGTTTACCAAGTCGCTCACTCGGACATTGCCACGTCACTCACTTGGACCTGACCAAGTCGCTCACTCGGACATTGCCACGTTGCTCACGCGGATATTGCCACGTCGCTCACTCGGATATTGCCACGTCTCTCACTCGGATATTGCCACGTCGCTCACTCGGATATTGCCACGTCGCTCATTCGCACCTTGCCACGACGCTCAATCGGATATTGCCACGTTGCTCACTCGCACCTTGCCACATCGCTCACTCGGACATTGCCACATCGCTCATTTGGACCTTACCAAGTCGCTCACTCGGACATTGCCACGTCGCTCACTTGGACCTCACCAAGTCGCTTACTCGGACATTACCACGTCGCTCACTCGGAGTTTACCAAGTCGCTCACTCGGACATTGCCACGTCGCTCACTTGGAGTATACCAAGTCGCTCGCTCGGACATTGCCACGTCGCTCACTCGGATATTGCCACGTCGCTCACTCGAACATTGCCACGTCGCTCACTCGGATATTGCCACGTCACTCACTCGCACCTTGCCACGTCGCTCACTCGGACATTGCCACGTCGCTCATTTGGACCTTACCAATTCGCTCACTCGGACATTGCCACGTCGCTCACTCGGAGTTTACCAAGTCGCTCACTCGGACATTGCCACGTCGCTCACTTGGACCTTACCAAGTCACTCACTCAGATATTGCCACGTTGCTCACTCGGACATTGCCACGTCGCTCACTTGGACCTTACCAAGTCACTTACTCGGACATTACCATGTCGCTCACTCGGAGTTTACCAAGTCGCTCACTCAGACATTGCCACGTCGCTCACTCGGACATTGCCACGTCGCTCACTCGGAGTATACTAAGTCGCTCACTCGGACATTGCCACGTCGCTCACTTGGACCTTGCCAAGTCGCTCACTCGGGCATTGCCAAGTCGCTCACTCGGACATTGCCACGTCGCAAACTCGGACATTGCCACGTCGCTCACTTGGACCTTACCAAGTCGCTTACTCGGACATTACCACGTCGCTCACTCGGAGTTTACCAAGTCGCTCACTCGGACATTGCCACGTCGCTCACTTGGAGTATACCAAGTCGCTCACTCGGATATTGCCACGTCACTCACTCGCACCTTGCCACGTCGCTCACTCGGACATTGCCACGTCGCTCACTTGGACCTTACCAATTCGCTCACTCGGACATTGCCACGTCACTCACTTGGACCTTACCAAGTCGCTCACTTGGACATTGCCACGTCGCTCACTCGGAGTTTACCAAGTCGCTCACTCGGACATTGCCACGTCGCTCACTTGGACCTTACCAAGTCGCTCACTCAGATATTGCCACGTTGCTCACTCGGACATTGCCACGTCGCTCACTTGGACCTTACCAAGTCACTTACTTGGACATTACCACGTCGCTCACTCGGAGTTTACCAAGTCGCTCACTCAGACATTGCCACGTCGCTCACTCGGACATTGCCACGTCGCTCACTCGGAGTATACCAAGTCGCTCACTCGGACATTGCCACGTCGCTCACTTGGACCTTGCCAAGTCACTCACTCGGGCATTGCCACGTCGCTCACTCGGACATTGCCACGCCGCTCACTCACACCTTACCACATCGCTCACTCGCACCTTACCATGTCGCTCACTCGCACCTAACCACGTCACTCACTCGCACATCACCACATCGCTCACTCAGACCTAACCACGTCACTCACTTCACCTTACCATATCGTTAAGAAAACGCATGTGAACACCGTGGGGATGGCTGGAAAGACACCGCTCAATGCACCGCACAGACGAGGAGCAGCTTTTTCAGGCGAGGCACAACATTTTCGAAGGGCAAGGAACCGCCCGATGCACCAGATGACATTGCGGGGCTCAATACAGGTGGGTAGGGTCTGAACTTTGTCTGTCGATCAATGTGTTTTTGGTTTTATTTTGCAAAAGGACAGTGCAGAATGACAGTGCGGGTACTTTTGCCATGTATCGTCATGGCTTGCAAATGAACAACAAACAGCTTGTAGAGTGCTCACCAAGTGGTTTAAGCACTGCAAAACGTTTGATCAGGAAAGGCTGGCTTGGCAAGCGATAGCAAGCTGATTGGTAAAAACAAAAACACACCCAGTAAAACAAAAACCACTAATTTCTTTCAATTTTCAGATTTCGCTCCACATTTCGACATTTATTTAGTCCACGAGATCCGATCCTCAAAGCCGAAATCATATTTAGATTATATACCTTAATTTATCCGTGAGAGGTCATCATGGAAAATTGCATCATATAATGCATAAAATCGCTCCAAGCTCCTAATTTGAAAACTATACAACTTCCAAAAGCGATGTATACAAAAATGCTTTGGCATGTAGATCAGGCATTTGATGATATTAGTGAGGAAAGTGAAAAAATTAATTTGAGTCGTTCAGCATTCAGAAACCGCTGCAGCCTTTTCCAAATTAAGGATTTTCTGAGCAGGCCGAACAAAATGGCGGCTTAAGAACCCAGCAATGTGACAAGTGGCTGATGAAGATGGCGTGCCACTATATTTGTAGCCTGGTGTTGGCTCAGTGGTTAGGGTGGCGGCTTGGGATCCTAGGGTCCTGAGTTCAAGCCCTGTCGGCCGCTGAATTAATTCACCAGGGGGTTGATTCAGCCTGTCATCCTTCCGAGGTTGGCAAAATGAGTACCAGTTCCAGTGTGTGTACCGGTAGAGGGGCACTGCATCAGCGACACAGTCGCGCTTCAATAAACGATAGCTACCCTGGCAGCAAAGCGCTTCCATATGACCACCACTACTATATTTGTAAGGCTTATTTTGTTGTTTTCTTTTTGATGAGCACCCTCTAAACTATCTTCAAAAGGGGTGTTTTCATCCACCCAAATACCCAATTTTAACTCGTGCACTCCCATGGAGTTCCCTGAGTATGCATGCAAAGTTTGGGGCTGTTAGGTTTCATGGTTTTGGAGTTATGGAGAAGGCACACTGACTAACTGACTGACTGACTGACTGACTGACTGACATACACTGACATTTATTATTATAGATTAGCCAATTATGCGGCTATCTTTAATTGTGGATGTGAGTCCCTTGAAGATGACCCCAGGTCATGACAGTTGGCAAATGTCACCGAACCACAAACTGTTGCCCATATCGAGGCAATCACTCTTGGAGAATCTCTGGGTGTCAATGTTGACAAAATATACACAGAGCATGGAAATTCTCAAAGCAATGCTTTCACCATCACTTGGTAACACTTGGGCATGACCAAGGTTTCATTCAGATGGATCCTCCGAAACCTCCGCACTCATGATCTACAACAACAGCTGGCATCGTATCATGAGGTTCTCAAACTGGTCAAGGCAGATCCAGCCAATTATTCATCCACGAGCTGATAACGAAATATGGTTTCACCACTTTACCTTGAAATGAAATCGGAATCCACGTATGGAAGCACAAGGGATCACCACCACCGAAGAAATTTTGCACTCGACATTCATCTGGCAACATCATGACTTTGATTTTCTGGGACGCTAAGAGAATCCTGCCGATTGACTAGATTCCTCACAAAACTACAATCACAGGGGACTATTTCATGAGCATCATGCTTAAATTGCAGCAGGCTGTCAAGGACAATCGCCAAGGCATGTTGATCACGAGTGTGATCCTCTTCCATGACAACACACACAAACCTGTGCACAAGGCCCCATGTTGCGCAGACCAACGTTCATGTCTGTTGTTTAATATAGTTGGATAATCCCCTCCATTCTAAACCCCCATATCACCCAGAACTGACCTCCTTTCCCCTCATCACTAATATTTGCATCAAAATTTGAAGTCCCATCTGTATGGCGAACGATTCACCGGTGACAAGGACATGGTTGAAGGAGCAGTCTCAAAACTTCTATTTTACTGGCATAGACAGTCTCAAGGACAAATGGAGCAAGTGCATTTAAGTCGAGGGACACCATCTTGAAAAATAAATATGTTGACACGTCTTGGACTACCACTTGGACTACTAAAAGGAATACATTTGTGAAAATTCAAGAAAAGTCAACTATCCTGAAAGAAGGCACTCTTTCTTAAAAAGTTTTTCAAAAAATGAAAGGTCATCAATTGAAGTTGCATTTAGATATGTTCCATCTGATAGGCATATATTCCTGAGGATTGAAAGATGGATTAAAAGAATGTAGGCTGAAAAAGATGAAGTGAGAAATGGTAGAAAAATAGAAAAGAGAATTGGAGGAGATGATTAAACTGACCGCCATAGCTGCATTCTTCCTTGTCCATTCTCTGGCCACAGACAGACGGCTAACAGAGGGGAACTGTGGGGTTAATTACCTTTTTAATCACGTCCATGAATCTTCTTTTTGCGGCTAATTAACATGGCGGTGGGATAAAGGCGGCAGTTTGGACGTCCAGGGTGAGGGGGCTGGTTTGCACAAAACCAAAGCCCATCTGCCATCCTTCTGGGGCCTCCAAGAATCGCTGTCCAATCCAATTTCATGGCTCTTGTTCTAGGCCCAAGAACACGCTCGAGCTCGGGCCGCATTTGTACTCGCTCTGAATGACCGAAAGGCTTTAAATGTATTAAATCAAAGTCGATTCTTCACAAATATATCCGCTGGTCTTAACAAGAAGCTAGATCACTCAATGTATCATATAACTTTAAAAACTCAGGCATTCATGTTGTAACCCACACTGACCTGTACCTTGATAGATATATATTCTGATTGTGGTGTACCATAATCTATTACAGAGCATTGGTGTTGCTGAAGCAGTTTTTGGCAAAGGTTATATTGGGTGGTTTGCCATTGCATTCCTTGTAATAGTTGTAGGGCAGGGATTAGGAATCTGGAGATGTTGCCAGTGATATCTCGCCGACTCGTCGCGAAGGTCACCGTGGGATCTTTAACATTGCCAGCAGACAGGACAACCCGTTTAACGTCCATCCGAGGGACAGCACACACACTGATGAATCACCCTGAATGTGAAACATGAGGATAAGAGTTTATAGCTGGGTTGGGATTTTAACCCAGGCTGCATAGCTTAGAGATGAGTGTGCAGGCTATCCTGCCACCTCATATATATATATATATATATATATATATATATATATATATATATATATATATATATATATATATATATATATATATATATATCCATATTTGATGAACCTCTAAACACTTCATCGGTCTTGATTTGTCTCTTTTTTCTTTCTTTTGTTTGCCCGTCTCTTCATCTACCCTTCCTTATCCACACCCATTCCAACCACTCCATCCACACACCCCCAACCCTCAACCCATTCCTTGCTAATCCCCGACAGTGGAACAGCAGAGAAACGGAGTTTATGTTGAAATAAATTCCACAGACAGGTTATGAACCCCGAGCCTGCACGTTATTTTCCGTAGCAGCAAATGGAATGTCATAAAGTGGGGGAGAGAGCGAGATTGATGCCTTTGTTTTCTCCCACCATCCCTGGCGGTGCCATTGAAGCCTGCACGGTCCTTTGTAATTTTATTTGATTATTTGTTTAATAATTTCATGTTCCATAGCCCTTCATTTTGTCCTCAACAGTAGCTTTGGTCTGATTGAAACTTATAATCCACGTTGATTGATTATACCGACACCATTCCTCGGTCTATCAGAATCAAGTTTCAGTTTACATCAAGGTAGATTGTATAAGGAAGGTTTTTACCATGCTTGTAATGTAAATTAGATTTTGATTTAAGAATGAAACTTTATGCAATGATTGTTGTATTTGTAAAGCATAATCATATAATGATAGACAATAATTTTTACTTGTTATGTTAATATTGTATTGTTATTACACTTGCTTGAGGCATTTATCAATTTTGACGTGCAAGGGCTATATCATAACCACAGTTATTAAACATTGCGTAAGCTGATCATATCATTGGGCAGGTGGTTGCATCATGCAGGTTAACTGTTCTGTAATAATGAGAGGTGATTAGTTGGTCTTTGACCCGACATAAAAAAGTAGTTTAGCAATTAATGAACAAAACTGTTAATTTTGCTACGCATTGCTTTTGACAACAATTTTGTCTTTTTCAAATGAACAATCACCCTGAATAAATTGATAGGCTGACATCTTTCGAAAAGGACATGGATTTTTTCTGATCAACCATAATTATATTGTAACATCTATCTGAATTCTGCTGTATTAACTTTTTGAGTTGAATAGATTTTCAACATTATAGTACATAGTGATCATCATGATTGTTTATAATTTTGTCCCAACTATAATTGTCATTTCATCCCTAAATGGGCTGGCAGGATAGCCTCGACCCTAGAGGTATGCACACTAGCCTTTGAGATGTCTATCCTGGGTTTGAATCCCAACCCAGCTATAAACTGTCACCCTGGTGTTTTGCATGCCATCCATCAAAAGGACGTGAAGCCGGAGGGCCCCTCCGCCATCACTGGTTGTCGGTGGACATGAGATATCCCACTGTTAATTTGGTGGAATTAACGCTCATAGTGGAAGCCTTTCATGAAGAGTGGGCAAGTTATCAGCAGTACCATAAACAAAGTAGAACGACACTCGGGAGAGCGCATACCTCTGCCAAGCTAAACAGTTTACGTTTCCCACTGATAGGCTGGATCTGCATCCGTACCACAAGAAAAATCGAATCGGCTTGTTCTTGTCACCTACCCAACTTACCCACCAAGTTTTGTTATTATCCATCCACAACCCTTTGAAATATCAATATATCATGCTATGTATTGTTTGTGGTCCCATCTCTCAATGGTGAATAATCACTTGAGAAATTAAAAAATTGGTGTATCCAGATCCAGATCTTCACAAAAATCGAATCAATTCGTCCTTGTTACACACCCAAACTGTCCACCAAGTTCCGTTTGAATCCGTCCATAACTTTTTTGAGATATCCTGCTCACAGACAAACAAACAGGCAGGGGTCAAAACATAACCTCCGTCCACCTTCGGTGGTGGAGGTAATTACAAATTCTTCAGTCAAACATCAGACCTGGCCAGCTGGTTCAAGAAAGACTCGGGCCAAAAAGTTTCCTCGGCCGACACCACAATAAGTCAGGAATAATTGGGGCTGTTGAATTAATCGTGGTACCATGGTATGCTCAAGTCATTTTGATCTGATTGGAGGATTACCGAAGAAAGCAATGAAAGAATACATACGTAATGATATTTGTAAACAGGAAAAATTTGATGATGGAGATTATTTTCAAACAGAGTTTGGGTGAAGGTCGTATCAGTCGAGCCAAAGTAATGAGCTCGGTTTGTTTTCTCCCAACTTCCTTTCCTGTTCCGTAAATCTTACCTGTTCCATAAACTGTGTTCACAAGAACATTGGTATTGAGTTAATGGAATATTTTTTTCTGGATATCGGAATTGTCGATGTGCGAAGCAAAAACAACATGTCCTCATATTACCCTGAAACCTTTATTATATGATCTCTCAGTCGTGGAACCAATAATTATCTGTGCATGGAAATTTTTCAAATAAATTTGAAATCATCATATGACCACCTGCTTACCGTGATCAGCAGACAGTTATAAATGGCCAACATTTTATGTCCACAGTTAATTAGTAATGCACTGGTGTCCATATTTTGACCCATGGGACAGCAGTTGCCATATTTACCTGAACACAGTGTTATGGTTTGGTTTTCACCAAAAGAATGTCATAGTTGTCAGTTTTGGGAGGAAACTTAAACTATATAGCATTTTCCACTTCCATTCATGTTTTACCGTGGAAGCTTAATTCCTTGCACGACAACTGCTCATGGTGGAAGGAACGCAATGCTTCTTGCTTCTGCCATCATTCACATTTGCTTCTTTTTTTTTTTATCTCATCCTGGATACTAATTGCATATTAAGTAGAAAATTGTCTCATCCTGGATACTAATTGCATATTAAGTAGAAAATTTTGAAACTTTTGAGGCTTGCAAAGCTAAATGATATGAAAAATTATGGTTTGTGAAGTCAATCCATCCAGTCAATCCATCCAATCCAGTCAATCCAAGAGAGTTCATAGAACACGTTACCCTGCACAGTGTTTGAGTATCGACAGTACTTCGATTTAACCCTTTGAACCCCGAGCTTCTCGGACTTTCGGTTCCCCATCCTTGGCTCCCTGGAGAAAAATACAGCCGCTCAGGTATATGGAGGTTTGAATAGTGGCTGGTAAAATTGGCGCTGGGGTTCAAGGTGTTAAATAAAATAATGATTTCAAAGATCGTTAAATAAAAATTCCAGAAGTTTAGCGCTATTGAAGCAGTCTTAAACATCACCCTTACACTTCACCCTTATGCACCATCTTATTTAACATGTCCGAGTACTGAAAAACTGGAGGTTCTTGGGAGAGACAAGAAGGTGATTTGTGTTTTATAGTGTTCAAGTATATAATTCAATTAAAATTTTAAAAAGATCGTAAGAGTCATAAATTAATTCCAGAATTTACCAATGTTTTACCGCCATTTTACCCAGTGTCTATTTACACCACCCTATCTAACACGTTACATTAGTTATTCGTGCCTGTTGTTTATGTCCTCTATGACTTCCTTAAAAACAGCAAGCTTCCTGTTCAGAATGATTCATAATTTTGTTTGACTGCAGGGCAGGCAGACAGAGTAGAAAAATTAACTCGCACCTCTCCGCGCATGCACAATCGGGACAAATTCAGAGACAAAGTACTATTAAATGGAAAACTTTTTTTTGTTTCACAGCCTACAGTTTTCATCAAAACTTCCTGAAACTTGGCATATACATGTAAAAATACCCTGCGCAGACAGTAACCATCTCCGGCTTTGAAAATTCCTCCTAGAAAAAAAGTTATGACTTCAAAATATCTCCGCTAATGGAAATCGCCAAAAAAAATTATCTCCGAAACTAGGCAAGCCTTTTGAATTCTGTTTGCGGGAATCGAACAGGGCATTAGCAGAGATGAATTACCGCACATATGAATTTTTCTGACATCATTCCCATTTTTTGACATTTTTTGTTTCACAACCCAGAGTTTTCAACGGATCTTCGTGAAACTTGCCATGTATATGCAGAAAGCCCACGCAGAGGCAGTAACCATCTCCGATTTTGGAAATTCTTCCTCGAAAAAAAGTTGACGTCATAATATCGCCGCGAATGGAAATCGCCTACACCGTTATCTCCGAAACTAGGCAAGTTGTTTGAATTTTGTTTGCGGGAATCAAGCCGGGCATTAGCACAGATAATTTATCGCAAACCTGATACATCACAATGACGTCATATTCGTTTTATGACGTCATCATGAAGAGGACGAGGATCTTAGCTCATTTGAGCTTGTTAACTAAACTTAGCCATAATCCCTGACGGGCAATCATGGCCGTAACTGTGCATCCACCCCTCTGTAAATTTTCACAGTGTTGGTGTTTTTATTGATCCGAAATTTGATTATTGATCGCTATAACACCGTCTTTGGAAACTCATTTGCGGCCATCTTGATTTTCTGCACTTGCATCAAGCGAATCACTTGATTATGGGTACCGGTTAATACCAACAACATAAATGGAAATACCCTCAAAAGATTGTTCATCTACATGCACTTTGCCTTTTATAAAGTATCTCTACATGCACTCTGCACCTTCTTGAGCAACTTGGCTGAGTATTTCCCAATAATAGCTTCACAAATGAAATTTAAAATGAAAGCAAATTGGGATTTTGGGATGTGTAGGTTTACTCTGTCATCTTCCAAAGTAGATGCAGTTAAAGAAATTCGATTAGTTAGATGAGTCCTGCTAAATATGGTGAGTAAAGTAATGGGATACTCCCGACCCAAAAATAACCCAAAATGGCAGAACAGAAGGAGGCAAACACACTTGGGCACTGTGTGCTGCCATTCTACCCAGGTCTTTCTGAAAGGAATGGCAAGATAGTATGCAGCACACAGATTGGTGTAGTGTACAAGCCTCTACACACCATCCGTAATACAGAACTGTGACCAATTCTACATTGGTGAAACTGGAAGGAATGAGAAACAAAGGCTAGATGAACATGACAGAGTAATTAGGCTTGGGAAGGTGACAGTCAGTCATAGCATGCCATTGCCTACAATCTGGGCACAAATTTGACTTGGATCGGACTTCTGTCCGAGACACGGCTTCCAACAAATGACGCAGATTGATTCTGGAGGCACGGCAGGTCGAGAGCCAAGAAGGCGGTCTAACTGGGGAGACCATGGACAATACACTCCTTTAATACAAATTGGGAAAACTGGATGGTGCAAATAGCTGGACTTGGTGAGCAAAAAAATAACAACGCCCGATCCCCAACACCACGCCCACACATGAACAACATCAAAGGGGACCTCCACCAACCACACAGCCCAAACATCACCACGTCAAACCCGGAAGTGAACCCAGCCATGTTCATGCATGGAAACACAAAAACAAGAATGAACACAAACACACCCACTCACCCCCACACATACAATATCAGATCACAAGTAAATAATAAAAAGAGCAGAGCAGACCATCAATGATCTGATTGATGTTTGTTGCCTCAAGCAGAACCCAAACGCATTTTTTCTTCTTCGAAAAACCATTGAAAATCATTAATCACAATCTAATTTGAAGGGAAAAATAATTTTAATTTTTTTTGCCAATTATAATGTTCCTAAAAAAGCTCTGGAGTGTGGATTTTCGATTTCATCAGTGACATCACACCGTGAGCTCACCTTGATCCGAATGGCGGCTTTACATCGAGAAACAGTGTATTTTGAGCTCGGATTCCAATACTGATTCCACCGTCATTAGTAACACTGAAGATTCAGTATGTTGAAACTGATCAGTGGGATTTTGAAGGAATGGTTGGAAACAAAATCAGTGAGGAAAACACTTTCAGGGGAATTGTGGAGCCGTATCATTTCAAGCCTTGTGTGAGCGATTCAGAGGAAGAAGGTGGAAGTGAAGATGGAGGTGCAAAAAAAAAAAAAAAGATCAAATCGCTGGTCGCATGTTAACTCGGTAGGTTTTGCATTTCGCTTAATTTACGGTTTGTAAGGGATTTTGAATTATTTAATTGATGAATCGGTTATATTACTCGAGCTGAAATACCCGTCATCACGTGACAGCACGGACACTGCCCAGCACACTCGGATACCACGGACAAAATGGGTGACGAACGCTTTGTCCCAAAGTCACAGGCTGACAGAGGTGTCTTGCATGTTACGGGATCTTCCCCTTTCATACTTTCCCTGGATGCCATTTGTGTCCGTGCTGTGTCCTACTGTCGTTTCCATGAGATGTCGATGTCCTGCCCCAGTAGAGGGGGGGGAAGCAAATTTATGTGCTTTATAATTTAAAAATCGGAAAAAGACATCATATCTTTTGTAGGGTATCAATGGATAGATTATTGTCAAGAAGTTCTGAGTGTTTTGGTTTCCCTTTAAGGTTCAGCACAATAAGAACACTCCTCAATTGACCTCTCACACTGGCACGTGACTGGAAACAAATTGTTGCCTTGGGAATAAAAGCGTACACGGTCCGAGGTTCGGGGTTTATTGTCCTGAGGAAGCTCACTGGGAAGCGGGTAAAACGTCGCCCGATATTTGATCTGTTCTTTCTTGTTTAATACCACACCAGTATAACAGCCCATCAAAAATGATGGGTTGGAAAGGTGAGAGGTAGGAGCACCAGCCCAGAGGGGAGAGCAGTTCTCCATCAGGCTGCAGACGATAGCTTTGTATGTGGTCAGGAGCTCAGGTGGGCCGAGGAAGGACTTTGCACGATGGAGGATTCCCAGTCGGTGACTGGTTTTGGAGGCCAGTTTGGAAATGTGGCTTTTCCTGGAAAGATCATGGCAGATCGTGAGACCAAGAAGCTTGAATGAAAGGACTTCTTCCAGAGGATTGTTAAGAAAGTCGATGGGGGGGGGGGGGTTCCAAACGGTCCTTTCGGAGAGACATCGTGAGAGTGTGAGTGAGAGTTTCTTGAAAAAAATCAAAAACACATAAATGTGTGTGCGTGTGTGTGTGTGTGTGTGTGTGTGTGTGTGTGTGTGTGTGTGTGTGTGTGTGTGTGTGTGTGTGTGTGTGTGTGTGTGTGTACATATGAGTACAAACACAGATCCCTGCAACTGCAGAACAAGCAGCCTTCTCATAATCATCAGCAAGGTTATGGAATCCATCATCGCTTCAGATATTAAATCCTTACTCTTCTCCAATGGCTTGATTTCCGATCATGAATTTGGTTTCAGACCAGGTCACTCTACCCTGGATATGGTGCTTCTGCTCTCCCAACAATGGATGGAGATTCTCAATGCCAGACATGAAATCAGACCCATCTCCCTCGACATATCGTGTGCTTTTGATACGGTCTGGCACCCTGCCCTGCTCACCACACTCTCTTCTGATGGTATCCAAAGCCATCTCCACTCATGGCTCGCAGATTTCCTCTCCTGTCGCAGCCAACGTGTGGCCTATCATGGAGTTCTCTCATCCCCTCTTCCTGTCCAGGGTGGAGTTCCTCAAAGCAGCGTTCTGGGCCCTGTTCTTTTTCTGGTTTTCATCAATGATCTCTCGGACTCTCTGGAAAATCCTCTTTATCGCTTTGCTGATGACTCCACCCTCTGCTGTACCACCTATCATCCCTCAAATCGGTAAGCAGCAGCTTGT
>NC_140976.1:54537241-54589741 GCF_056783735.1 Eptatretus burgeri | reverse complement strand
ACGAGACATGACGAATCGAGGAACGAACCAGCGCAACGAGAGAGCGCGCTCCGAGACCAACAGCCTCAACCAGACGCTTTCTTTTTATGACTCTTCTTCCACTTCTTTTCCCGAACAGAACCTTTTTATACACAAGTCCTCGTCACTTCCAATCGAGCCCTTTTATTGGCCCTCTGCTGTCGCCTTCTGCCAATTGTGATCACGGGGCGGAGCCATCCGCAGCACTGTCCTGTTACGTCACGGCAAGCCTACAGGGAATACTAAAAGGATTTACGCAGACACACTTACCCTAACCCGTCTCCCTATCTAATTACGTGACAATTATCATTTCCCCCTTGAAGAAATGGACATTTACTAGACAACTTATCACCACTGAATTGATTCTTATTACATCGAGATCCTGGTACAACTCGAACAGCATGGCATACCTAATTAAACATCCAAATTACACTTTGAATGCATACCCCCCCCTCAGACGTAACAATATATATATATATATATATATATATATATATATATATATATATATATATATATATATATATATATGTTGTTGTTCGTCTTTCGGCTGCTCCCGTTAGGGGTCGTCACAGCGGATCATCCGTTATGATCCGAATACTGATTTTGGCATAGGTTTTACGCCGGATGCCCTTCCTGACGCAACCCTGGTCGCCTCTTACGACACAGGGATATGGTACACCTATTTTAACCGGGGTATTCACTGGCCCAGTATGCTGGTACTCATTTCGCTGACCTCGGAAGGATGACAGGCTGAGTCAACCTCCTGGTGTATTAATTCAGTGGCCCAACGGGGCTTGAACTCAAGACCTTTTGGATCCTAAGCCACTGCCCTAACCACTGCGCCAACACCAGGCTATATATATATATATATATATATATATATATATATATATATATATATATATATATATATATATATATATATATATATATATATATATATATATATATATATATATATATATATATATATATATATATATATATATATATATATATATACAGTGCTCCCTCGCTATATCGCGGTTCACGTTTCGCGGCTTCACTCCATCGCGGGTTTTCAAATCATACATATACACAAGATATGACCTCCGGCGACATCAATGACCTGATCGATGCCCACTGGCAACCATTGACGGTGGAAGATCTGATGGAGCTGACGAAGTCTGCGAGCGAGGAAGAGGAAGAAGAACAAGATGAACCGGGGGGGGGGGGGGTGAAGAAGAGGATGTTGGTGTAACACGCAATCGTCTTGCAACGTCAGTCAGAATGGGCAAGGAGCTCGAACAGGTCATTCAAGAGTGGGACCCACAGATGATGCGGTCATTGCAATTCAGCAATGGGGTTGATGGGTTAATGTCCATCTATAAAGACCTGCTGGCCCAGAAGAAGAAGCAGAACCAGCAACTCCCTATAACTATGTTCCTCATAAAAATCATAAAAAGAGGTCACGTCTACGCCTTCGCCTATGCCTTTGCCTTCAGCAGATACACATATATATATATATATATATATATATATATATATATATATATATATATATATATATATATATATATATATATATATGTGCACATGTATCTATACTTCTTCTTCCTCTTTCGGCTTGCTCCCGTTAGGGGTCGCCACAGCGGACCAACCGTCTCCATTTCGCTCTATCCTCCACATCTTCCATTGACACTCCAACCACCCGCATGTCCGCCCTCACCGCATCCATGAACCTCTTCTTTGGCCTTCCTCTTCTCCTCCTGCCTGGCGGCTCCATCTTCAACATCCTTCTCCCGATATACTCCGTTTCCCTCCTGTCAGGTCAGGTATGGGAGCATGTGCCAGAACAGCACGTCGCTGCGTCCACTTTCCGCCGGTACTCCAGGGGCCTCCGTCTGGCCATCCCCCAGGCAGATGCCAGGCCCATCCCCATCTCCTTGAGATGATGGTCAACCTGTTGCAACCATGAGGCACGTGGTCGACCCACTGGCCTCCTCCACTCATGAGACTCCCTCGCTGAGAGAATCTGGTGAGCAGGATCAGAGTCAGGAAAACGAGCCACATGTCCATACAGCCGCAACTGACGCTCACGGACTATGCAGGTAACAAATCTCATCCGAGTCTCTCTCAGCAACCGCTCGTTGGACACAAAATCCAACCAGCGATAGCCAAGGATTCTCCGAAGAGACCTGGTACCAAAGGAATTAAGTCTCCGTCTCAGATCCTTGGTCAGAGTCCAAGTCTCGCACCCATAGAGCAAGACTGGAAGTACCAAGGACCTGAAGACTCGGACTTTCGTCCTCCCGCACAGGTACCGGCAGCGCCACACCCCATGATCCAGTGAATCCATGACTCCCCAGGCCCGACCCAGACGTCTATTGACCTCTGACTCGCAGCCAGCAGAGACATGAATATCACTGCCAAGGTAAGTGAATCTCTCCACGACCTCAACATCCTCACCACAAACAGACACAGACAGGACAGCAGCATCCAAGATGTCACCGAAAGCCTGGATCTTAGTTTTGACCCAAGAAACCCGTAATCCCAACGGCTCCGACTCCTCATTCAGCACCTCGAGGGCCCCCAAGAGGATGTCTAAAGTCTCCGCAAAGATGACTGCATCATCTGCAAAGTCAAGGTCCGAGATCTTGACATTCCCAAATGACGCACCGCAACTTGATCTCTCCGACATCCTCCCTAGAATCCAGTCCATACAAGTGCTGAAAAGTGTGGGGGCAAGTACACATCCCTGACGAACTCCAGTAACAACTGGAAATAAGTCAGAAATGGTACCACCACACTTCACAGCACTCTCAGTACCAGAGTAGAGTTCAGACATCAGATCGATCAGTTTTGGTGGCACCCCACAAAGACCAAGAATCCTCCAGAGGACATCCCGATTCACTGAATCGAACGCTTTACAGAGATCAACATAGGCTGCAAGCAGCCCCTGCCGAAACTCTCGTCTGCGTTCGGTGAGGACACGAAGTGCAAGGATACGGTCAATCGTTGACCTCTTTGGTGTAAAGCCTGACTGCTCTGGACGCTGGTGCTCAAGCAGATGGTGGCAAACCCTATCGAGAATTATCCGAGCAAAGACCTTGCCCGGCACTGAGAGCAGCGTCACCCCTCGGTAGTTGTTGCAGTCTTGGCGATCACCCTTCCCTTTCCAGAGAGGGACAACAAGGCCCCTCTTCCAGTCAGTTGGGATGATGCCTGTGTTCCAGGCAGAGCACAAAACTGCATGCAACGACACGAGTGCAGCATTTCCACCAGCCTTGAGAAGTTCGGCATGGATGCCACAGATCTCTGCAGCTTTGCCCCGTTTCAACTGGTTCACCGCAGCCCGTGTTTCCACAAGCGTAGGTGGACCACAGTTGATTCGAGGGTCAGCAACAGGGATTGTAACACCCTTGACGTCCAACTCGACAGTTGGGGGATCAGCCTGGTACAACCGCTCAAAGTAACCGGCCCAGCGGGCCTTCACTTCAGACTCCTCTGTCAAGAGCCTACCACTCTCTGCTCGAACTGCAGTGCTCCGAGGGATGGGCTTGGATGAACGTAATGTGCGAATTCCCCTGTAAGCGGGACGAGAATCACCTGTCCACAGGTGATGCTCTACCCCCTCACAGATTCCTCGCACATAGGCCTCCTTGTCCAACCTCAGTGCACGTACAGTTTTACGCCTCAGCTCCCTGAACAGCTCAGCTCTGCCATTCAGCCTGGCCCTGCGACTCTGGTCAATGGTATCCAGTGTCCCTTGAGAGACAAAATTCTTCTTTGCCCTGTGGTGAGCTCCAAGGCATCCACCGGCAACATCAAGGACGGTGGTCTTGAAGGCGCTCTACAACTCTTCAGGACCCCCCAAAGCATCCAGACCCCCCAAGTGTCCACTCAGCCTGTTCGCAAACTCCTTAGCTACTCTCTCATCCCTGAGCTTGGCAACATCCAGTCTCAGCTGGGATGGTACCATTCTCCAGGATTTAAGGTGCAGCTTTAGAGTTGCTACAACAAGCCTGTGGTCAGTATTGAGGAACTGAGCACTCCGGTAGACCCTGCAGTTCTGGATCATCCTCCAACGACCGTCAATGAGGACATGGTCAATCTCCTTTGCCACACCGCCAGCGTTGGAATACCAAGTCCAGCGATGAGCTTGTGGGCGCTGAAACCATGAACCAGCCACCCTAAGTCCATGACTTCTTGCAAAGTCAAGGAACTTAGTGCTATTCTGGTTCATACTTCCTGACCCATGGGTACCAACACACACCTCATAACCATCCCTATCAGTTCCAGTCGATGCATTGAAATCCCCCAAGACTAGAAGTGTATCTCGTCTGGGGCACTGATCAACCACAGACTCGAGTGTGGCGTAGAATGCATCCTTCACGGTGAGATCACTCGCCTCAGTCGGAGCATAAACAGAGACCAGGGAAATGACACCTAAGGAGTGACGAATCCTTAATCTCATAATACGCTCGTTGACCGGTGTTACCTCAATTATCATTGGGGTCAGCTTATTGGACACAGCTACAGCAACTCCTTGAGTATGGTAACCATCAGAGCGACCAGACCAATAGTAGGTGTAACCACCCACCATTATCTCGCCGCAATTCGGTCTCCGAACCTCAGAGAGAGCTGCAATCCCGATGTCCAAACGCTTGAGCTCAGATGATAACAGAGACAGGTGATCATCCTCTCTTAGGGATAGGACATTCCAGGCACCCACCCGAAGGGACCGCCTCAGGTTAACCCAAGGAGACCACCGTCTGGTGGACGACACCTCAGCACCACTCCGACACACTCTCCCGCAATCTGACCCAGGGATGTTACCCCGTGGTTTCCCTCCTATCAAAGATTGGGGGTCCCGAAGGCTTTGCCCCAATCCCGTCATCCGGTGAGCTGCCCTGCGAAGGGAAGCTGCACAGGAGGTACTCCCACGGAGTGGGTTTTCAGATTTTTTTGCGTTTTTGCGTTTTGCGGAATGAAGGGTTTTACGGTGGCCGGAGTGCAAATCCTGTATTACTGCATAATACTTTACCTCCTAATAAGAAGTGACCCAACTGCAGGAGGACGTCCGCAGACACAGTTGGGCACTAGATATGGATGGCCGTTGGCTCACAAGGAGCTCCTCCGCCCTTTGACAGGTTTTGTTTTTAATCATGCTGGGTGTCCATATCCAAACACCCTCCTCACCAGAAACCTGGTGGGGGAGACGGTTTAGTCGCCGACAACCCGACCATGGAACAGGTTAGTACAGGTTTACATGGTACCTGTAGCAGGTCACAGATCGAACCTGACCTGACAGAATGGTCAGGTATTCACATGACATGACACGAACTCATGACACGAACCCTCCTCTGCACATGTCCAAACCATCTCAATCTCACCTCTCTCACTTTGTCTCCAAACCGTCCTACCTGCGCTGTCCCTCTAATATACTCATTTCTTATCCTATCCATCCTCGTCACTCCCAACGAGAATCGCAGCATCTTTAACTCTGCCACCTCCAGCTCTGCTTCCTGTCTTTTTGTTAGCGCCACCGCCTCCAAACCATACAACATAGCTGGTCTCACTACCGTCTTGTATACTTTCCCCTTCACTCTTGCAGCTACCCTTCTGTCACAAATCACTCCTGCAACTCTTCTCCACCCACTCCATCCTGCCTGCACTCTCTTTTTCACTTCTCTCCCACACTCTCCGTTACTTTGGACAGTTGATCCTAAGTATTTAAACCAATCCACCTTCCCCACCTCAACTCCTTGCAACTGCACCATACCACCACCCTCCCTCTCATTTACGCACATGTACTCCGTCTTACTCCTACTGACTAACATTCCCCTTCTCTCCAGTGCGTTCCTCCACCTCTCAAGGCTCGATTCAGCCTGCTCCCTACTCTCCCTACAGATCATGATGTCATCCGCGAACATCATAGTCCATGGAGACTCCAGTCTGATCTCGTCCGTCAACCTGTCCATCACCATTGCAAACAGGAAAGGGCTCAGAGTCGATCCTTGGTGCAATCCCACTTTAACCTTAAACCGGTCCGTCATTCCTACCGCACACCTCACCGCTGTCACACTGTCCTCATACATATCCTGCACGATCCTCACATACTTCTCCACCACTCCCGACTTCCTCATACAATGCCACAACTCCTCTCTTGGCACCCTATCTAATCATAAGCTTTCTCTAAATCCACAAACACACAATGTAACTCCTTCTGGCCTTCCCTATACTTCTCCATCAACATTCTCAAAGCAAACATTGCATCAGTGGTGCTCTTTCCTGGCATAAACCCATATTGCTGCTCACAGATCGTCACCTCTCCTCTCAACCGAGCTTCCACTACTCTTTCCCACAACTTCATGGTGTGGCTTAACAACTTTATCCCTCTGTAATTTCCACAGCTCTGCACATCACCCTTATTCTTGAAAATCGGAACCAGTACACTTCATCTCCACTCCTCCAGCATCCTCTCACTTTCCAAGACTTTATTAAACAATCTGGTTAACAACCCCACTGCCATCTCTCCTAAGCACTTCCATGCCTCCACTGGTATATCATCTGGGCCAACTGCCTTTCCACTTTTCATCTTCTTCATAGCAGTCCTCACTTCACCCTTACTGATCCACCCCACTTCCAGATTCACTATCTCCACCTCTTCCAACCTTCTCTCTCTCTCATTTTCTTCATTCATCAGCTCCTCAAAGTACTCCATCCACCTTCTCAACACACTCTCCTCGCTCGTCAGCACATTCCCATTTGCGTCCTTTATCACCCTAACCTGCAGCACATCCTTCCCAGCTCGGTCCCTCTGTCTTGCCAATCGGTATAAATCCTTTTCCCCTTCTTTTGTATCCAACTTCTCATACAGCTCGTCATATGCCTTTTCCTTGGCCTTTGCCACCTCTCTTTTTGCCTTTCGACGCCACTCCTTGTCATCCTGCCTACTTTCTTCATCTCTCTGACTATCCCACTTCTTTTCGCCAACCCCTTCTTCCTTATACTTTTCTGTACTTCCTCATTCCACCACCAAGTCTCCTTATCTTCCTTCTTCTGTCCAGATGTCACATCAAGTACCTTCCTAGCTATCTCCCTCACAACTTCTCCTGTCGTTGCCCAATCATCCCACCCATCTTTACCACCATCCAACGCCTGTCTCACCTCCTCCCTAAATTTCACGCAACCTCCTTCAGCTTCCACCATCTGGTCCTTGGTTCAGCCCTCACTCTCTTCCTCAACCTCACCTCGAAAGTCATCCTGCAGACCACCAATCGATGCTGTCGAGCTACACTCTCCCCTGCCAACACCTTACAGTCACTAATCTCTTTCAGGTTGCATCTCCTACTTAAGATGTAATCCACCTGTGTGCACTTTCCTCCACTCTTGTATGTCACCCTGTGTTCCTCCTTCTTCTTGAAATACGTGTTTACCACTGCCATTTCCATTCTTTTTGCAAACTCTACCACCATTTGCCCTTCCACATTTCTCTTGTTGAGACCGTACCTCCCATTCACCTCCTCATCCTCTTTATTCCCTTCCCCAACATGTCCATTGAAATCTGCTCCAATCACCACTCTTTCATCCTTGGATACACTCTCCACCACTTCATCTAACTCACTCCAGAAATCTTCTTTATATTCCATCTCACACCCCATATGTGGGGCATATGCACTGATGACATTCATCATCACCCCTTCAATTTCCAACTTCACACTCATCACTCGGTCAGACACCCTCGTCACCTCCAATACCCTCTTGACATCATCTTCCTTCAGGATTATCCCGACACCATTTCTCCTCCCATCCACACCATGGTAGAACAGTTTGAAACCACCTCCAATGCTCCTAGCCTTACTCCCCATCCACTTGGTCTCTTGTACACACAGTATGTCCACCTTTCTTCTCTCCATCATATCAGCCAACTCTCGCCCTTTGCCAGTCATCGTCCCAACATTCAGAGTTCCAACTCTCACCTCCACACTTCTACCCTTCCCCCTCTCCCACTGCCTCTGGACTCGCCTTCCCCGTCTCCTTCTCCTCCTTCGCCCAGCAGTAGCACAATTTCCACTGGTACCCTGCTGACCACCGGTACCGGTGGCAGTCGTTGGTAACCCGGGCCTCGACCGATCCGGTATGGAAATTCGTTTTGTTGTCCGCATAATGATTTGGCAGAGGTTTTTACGCCGGATGCCCTTCCTGACGCAACCCTGGTCACCTGTTACGACACACAGGGATATGGTACACCTATTCTAACCGGGGCATACATGTATCTATACATATATATATATATATATATATATATATATATATATATATATATATATATATATATATATATATATATATATATATATATATATATATATATATATATATATATATATATATATATATGTATATATATATATATATATATATATATATACATATAAATATATATATATACATATAAATATATATATATATAAAATATATACATATAAATACATATATATATATATATATATATATATATATATATATAAACATGTGTATGTATCTATACATATCTACATATATATATATATATATATATATATATATATATATATATATATATATATATATATATATATATATATATATATATATATATATATATAGCATGACACGACAAATAGAGAAATGCTTAGCAGATACAAGTAATGTGTGAGGATCATAAGACGGAGAAAGTCAAAGAACTAGATGATGGAGAATGTGACAGGAAAGGAAGAAAG
Source organism: Eptatretus burgeri (assembly GCF_056783735.1). Classification (NCBI taxonomy): domain Eukaryota; kingdom Metazoa; phylum Chordata; class Myxini; order Myxiniformes; family Myxinidae; genus Eptatretus; species Eptatretus burgeri. The sequence continues at coordinate 54,580,973 of NC_140976.1, read as the reverse complement.
TGAGAAGGGAACCAAGCAGCTGTTAACGCAACTTTGAGCCGCTGTTAACCTCATATGGCCCTTCATCTCGTCCGTCCCCTCGCGAGGCGTTAAGTGGCCATGACATGCAGCACCAGTGGAGCGTAATTGATGAATCGAATATAATATGCAAATGAGTATGCATTAATCAAAGGCCTGACACTTTAATTTATGAGGGCCTTAATGAATGCAGATTGCTTCTGATTAACCCTTTATTGCTGGGTACACCTGGTGCGGAGCTTTGTGCAGGTGGGCATAGGTAGGCAATGTGTGCATGTGTGTGTATGTCATTTCTGGACTGGATGAACTACAGAAGTCATTTGAAGGACAATGGCGGTACTGTGGTGTACGCGAAGTCACATAGTTTGCAGGTCCTTTCGCACACTGAGAGTGCCTCGAGGGGCTCTGCTTGACGGCATGCAGTATGAGCCCCACGGCTGGTTAAGACAGGAGTTTGGAATCTGTTCAGGGTTCTGATGATAAGTCACCTACCTCTCATCATAAGACACTGGAGGATTTTTATCATCCATCAGAAATCAGTGCAAGCAGACAGGTCCCCAGCTTAACGTCCCAGCTGACTGATTGCACACTTTCTAATCCAACACCCTGTGCAGGTGAGCACTAGATTTTGGCAGCGATGGTGGAGGAGTCTGTGTTTAACGTAGCCAGGTAAACTGAAGTGCAGAATTCACCATAACAATGGGACCCATTTGTGAATTTGGCAACCCTGTCCCAAGTGTGTGGGAGATTTGCTCTGGAAATTCCATTTGTGCGTGAAAATTAATCAGGTGAACTACAGATAAGCCAATGTTACTGATGAAAATATTCGCTCACAAAGCCTCGGCAATGAAACCACAGAGTTTAAAGTTCTATGGGCCCGCTTTGACACATTGATCCAATATATTATCAGACTGACCCTATTATTCTGTGCAACCCAAAACCTTTTCTTGTTTTTTTTTTAACCTTGTATCATTGTGATGTCATAAAGCAATGTCCATATTTGGTGATGTGCATGTTTGACAAGGGTCAGAAAATTGTTTGGGAGGGAAATGGAACTGATCCAATAATATAATTAACAAGAAATGTTATATTATTGGGACTTTTACTTTGGAAAAAACTTAATAAGCAGTAATGCACACTTTAATGATGCTTATTCAAGCTGTGGAGTCGTGAATGCTGACCGCAAGCACATTAAGGAATGCATAAAAATAGCTTGGATGAGGAAATGGGAGCGGATGGGATGTGCACAGACAAGAGTAGAGGGGCATGGAAAGAGATATGATGTATCATACATGAGCTAATATAATATGGTCAAATATAACAATAATAATTATATGTGTAGATGTCAATTCCAAATAACATTTTGTTTCCATATGAATAAACTCATTGCACGAGTTGATCATTGTGTAGTACATGGTTTGGACAAGCACAGATTTTGATCCTCTGAGGTACACCACCCACATTTCATTTTGTGGACCCTTGAGGCCCTTTGGGCCATTGGTATCTCACAGCAAGAGGCTGGAGTCTCAGGGTTCTTCCTCACTTCAGGTGGGTTGGTGGCTTTTCAGACTTTTTCTGGCTCCTTTTCTGGTCTTGCTACTCGCACCCTCTGAGCTCTCTGCACATCAACATCTACCCAAGGTCGCACTGGTTGTACCAGATTCCCTTACCTTGTTGCCCCTCACAAGTCTCCATTTATCCGCATTTTCTGCAGCCCCCCCCCCTTTCCTCTTCTCTCACATGCAGTACCATCTCCCTGAGCCTATCGTCTCATGCTCTTCCCTCCAGGGATGCAAGTTTAATGCCCATTGCCACCGCATGAGTTCACTATACCCACTGAGCCCTCATATTTTCCCTTTTGCCCGTCACTTTGTGTCTGTTCACCCTTTTCCCCTGTCATTTTCTCTTCCACGAGCCTTGATACATACATACATATATATATATATATATATATATATATATATATATATATATATATATATATATATATATATATATATATATATATATATATATATATATATATATATTGAAGACACCTGTGCTGAACAAAAGATGTTCGAGATGCTGAAAAAGGGTTTTTTGCGGACATTATTGACATTTGTAGACATGAGAAAGTGTCATTTTCAAGGACCTTGCTGAGTGGAAGAGAAATTGCTCAAATGTGTCAACCATCAGACAAATCGACGACGGTCTGCGATTCAAAGTGTAAACAGCGTAGAAAGCCAATCGGCAACCCCGTAATCCATTCGGCCCAATCACTCCGAGACAATGGGTCTCTAAATGTTGACCGAAACAAACGTACTCCGACGACGTTTTCCTCAATCGCACAAAGATGAAACTTCGTTTGTGACTATTTCAACTTTTTTTGATTAAAAATCGGTGCAAGCTCCTTTTATTATTCCACAGTGTGAGTTGCAGGTTATTAACGCAAGGGAAGCTAAAATTCGATGGTTGGAATGGAACGTTTGGTGCTCTTGGGACTTTATGTCAACTATCGCTTCTTTTGGCCGAAAGTGTGCTTCTTTAAAGGTGTGATCAGCCACTCTTCGCGAAGGACACCGTGGGATCTTTAAATGTCCACCAACTAGCATTGCTGACCCATGGATCCACCAGCTTAACGTCCTTCCGAGGGATGGCACATTTATTGATGCCTCATCCTAGGGCATGCGAAACACCAGGATGACAGTTTATAGCTGGGCTGGGATTTGTACCCAGGCTGGACTGCTCAGAGGTGAGTGTGCGTATCTCTGGGCTATCCAGGTACGCACAATCACCTCTGAGCTGTCTCTCCTGGGTACAAATCTCGACCCAGCAATAGACTGTCATCCTGGTGCTCCGGCCGTAGGATGAGGCATCAATGCATGTGCCGTTCCTCAAATGGATGTTAAGCTGAAGGACCCATCTGTCATCACTGATAGCTGAGTTCCCAAGATTCCACGGCATCTTTTGCGAAGAGTAAGTGAGGTTTCCCCAAGCCCTGAACAAATTATATATATTCCTGCCCAAATTATCTTCAGTCGAACGTCAGTCCTGGCTCGTCAGATGATGAAGGACTTGAGACAAAAAGTTTTTTCCATCCCACCCCACGACTACATGGGAATAACTGGGGCCGATAAAGAAGAATTGTTGATGTTGTTGTTGTTATTATTACTTAGACTCCTAATTCTTTCTCAATCCCAATTTTCCCACCTTCTTGTGGGTTGATCGGACGATGTCTTTGGCCGAAGTGTTTCACGAACTTGCTGGCCAGGCGTGACTTTCAACCAAAGTGATTTGGATGGGAATTTGTAATTTGTTCACAGTACCAGTGATAACTACCCGACTCTTCACGAAAGACACAATGTGATCAACTAATGCTGGCAGACAGGACATCCAGCTTAACATCCATCCGAGGGTCGGCACACACATCGATGTGCATGAATCGAGCCCAGGAAAGTGCGCCAGCTCTGCATCATCCTGTCGAGCTACCATGTAATGGTTGATTGTTATGTTATAGATAATGCATGTAATGGTTGATTGTTATGTTATAGATAATGCATGTAATGGTTGATTGTTATGTTATAGATAATGCATGTAATGGTTGATTGTTATGTTATAGATAATGCATGTAATGGTTGAATGCAATAAAGGAAAAATATTTTCACCAAAATCAAGTTTTGCAGGAGAGATGTGATCAAAGGCATTTCTTGTAAACAGAGGATAAATTGTGAAGACATTTTTGGCATTTAACTTCCAAGGTACAGGAAATTGTCTGCTGTTTAAAAAGAAGTGGGGGCGGGGGAGGAGAGTAAATCCTATTTCTTTTCTTAATTTTTTTTAATTTTTTTTTGTCCACAGCAATTTTTTCTCTTTATTGCCTCCTCAGGTTACATTAACACTCCTACACAAATTCACCAAGCCTGGCTGGATGGATGCCATATGTTATGTGCCCATTCTAAGCATATATATCCTATTTCTATCCCTACTTGTCAGTGCAGGCATTTATGTTTGAAATGTTACAGTGCTTTCGAGTTTTAGGGATGGCTGTTAGCTTGGATTACATTGGTATTTGTCAACTGTGTTGTCTCATTGAGCAGGGACATTAAATGTGAAATGACCATGCAGTGCAGGTGCCGGTGTAAATGCAATCTCTTCAATGCAATCTCACTTGATTGTGGCACTGTGCTAGTGTGCTCCTTTTGGGTGGTCAGCTGGAGTACTGGTTTATCAGAGATCTTTTTCTACTGATTAGCCAATCAAGTCTGATATCGATGATGGTGTGCTGGGCTACGTAAATAAGGCATTTGCTCAAAGTACCCTTCATGCGATGCGGTATCACACTAGATATGTAGGGTCAATTGCTCTTGATTAGCTCCGCCACCGAAGGTGGATGGACGTTATGTTTTCACCCCTGTGTGTTTGTCTGATTTTGAGCAGGATATCTCAAAAGGTTATGGGTGGATTGGGACTAAGCTTGGTGGACAGATTGGGTGTTTAACAAGGGCGAACTGGTTCGATTTTGGTGAAGATGGGGATCCGAATCCGGATCCTATAATTCTTTCAGTGATTCTTTACCGTTGAGAGATGAAGCCAAAAAAAAAAACGAAATATCGCACGATATCTCAAAATGTTGTGGACGGATTCGGACGAAACTTACTGGATGAGTTGGCTAGGTGACAAGAACAAGCCGATTAAAATCTGGTGAAGGTACAGATGCAGATTCTGCCTATCAGTGGGATGCAAAACGTAAACTGTTTAGCCTGGCAGAAGTATGCGCTCTACTGAGTATTATTGTAGTTTTAAGCTAATTTCACTTGATTAGCCCTGAAGGTTGAAGCAGCTAACCGACCGATACTTGGACGTGGACCGTTTGGGTGTTCTCCAGTAATATTTATCTTGTATGTGTATAATAATTGGGTTGGATTGACCTGTTGATCTTCTGATCAACACATACCCAACTGCTGATACAGGACACCTCCTGATCCTAATCCCTAGCTCCTGATACAGGGATTCCAGATTCAAATTTCACAAGTTTGTCCATTGTGTATTCATGTCCTTCTAATTCATGTACGTATAAGTACACTATTATCGACGAATATCTTTGTCCTGTGTGCAGTTGCAGTCCAAGTTCTACTCAGAGGCTCAAATCAATGTAAAAATTTAAATGAAAAGAGGATAGAAGGTTTCTACAGATCCTTTTTTGATTAATCCGACCAGCTTAAATTATTGATTTTAGATGTTCACAATGGTTCGCAAAATTATTTTACAAATTCTATCATTTCCCCCCCCCCAAAAAAAATCTTTTTCTGCTTTCATATAACAGCACGAGGCTGCAAGTAACATCATTGGCTGGGGCACGCAGCTGGGTAGTTCATGCTACACCTCCTGGGCAGGAATTTGTAATTTGTTCAGGGTGTCAGTGATGGCTTGTCTACTCTTTGTGAAGGATACTGTGAGATAGTTAACATCCACCAACTAATTTCTGTTCAACAACCATCCGAGGGATGACACACACACACATACACTGAGGATGACAGTTTATATCTGAGTCGGGATTCAAACCCAGACTAGACAGCTTAGAGGTGAGTGTACGTAACTCAACGCCATCCCTGCCAGCCTCTTCACCAAAAATGGTTTGTTAATATCGTGGCAGACAAGTGTGTCATTCACCTGGATTGCCAATACGTGTGCTTTATCTTTGAGAAGAGCTCTGCAGGGTTAAACAATATGTGTTTACTTACAGTTTGCATCGGATGCACTTTGCCTTGTTTGCAACTCTTTAATCAGCTGAGTTATCCGCTGTTCACTCTAATTAATTATTTACCTTGGAATATACTTGGCCATTATAAATATCCGGTGCTTAAAGTTTTGCACACTGCGCTTTATTGCTCATTGCTTGTGTTTGTTACTTTTGATGTTGTTTGTTTGTTTTTTTTTTTGGATTAATGCACAGCATGTTATGTACAGACTAATTCCATTCATACAAATTAAGGAAAACCAGCTGAGCAGATATTAGTAAAGAGAAATTGCATAACATTGCAGGATAACAAAAGGATTATGGCAAATTTTGCATGTTTCTTGGCACTTAACGGCACAAAGATATGCCGTAGTTACATTTTAATACTAATTGTACTCATTATTTTATACTCGTTAATTGTGCTTGCATTCTGCAAGCAGATAAATGAATAAATGAAATAAAGAACGAGTGAGCAGGATGAGCTCTTCATTAATGCGCAGTCCAAGCTCCGCCCCGCTCTCGGATGAGGGAGTGACCGTGATGCACCACTGGCACAGTCTAAGCTCCGCACCTCTCCCGGCCGAGGGAGCGAGGCCCCACCAACTGACCTTTTTTGCATACACAATTATTTCAAGGCTTGTGAAGGAGCTTGAGCACGGAATGGACCAAGATGTAACAGAATGAAAAGAACAGTAAAAAGAGAAGGGGGTTGGTGGAATACACAAACATTAGGGTAGGGGGATAAATATAGGGGGACTTGGAGAAATAAGGGACATTGAGAATGATGGGAGCAAGGGGAGGACACAGAAGGTGAAAAATATATATGCTTATGCAACCTCTCAATCACAGAAGTGGAAGATAGAGCAGAAATAGGTGGGCATGTGGAGGGTTAATGGGGGTAGAAAGGATCATGGTTGTGGATGGGGGATGACCTCAGCAGTGAGTTTGCATTTTGGGAGTTTCACCAGAATGGGGTTACTGGAAGACCTTGTGTGCCCTCCAAAAATGTGGGGGGGGGGAGGGTGACAGCATTGAAAGGGCAGAGAGTGCAAGACCAGAAAGGAGGTGGTAAAACACAGAGACCACTGACCTCTCTGCAGTGTGAAATTGATAGACTCAGATACTCAGCTTCATCGTGGGAGATATCAATGATCTTGAAGGCCATGGGTTCTATGGGGGCAAGGTGTGAACCATGGGTGACAGACTAGAGGGGAAAGCAGTATTCCATAAATTTGCAGATGAAGGTCTTGTAAGTCGATAAAAGTTTTGATCTGTCAAGGAAATCCTTTGCACGACGGAGAATGCCCAGTTAGTATGACTTTGGAGGCAAACGTATATATGTGGTTTGCCACACAGTCTTTTCGGGGAGGCAGAGTGATAGTGCGAGATGTGTTGAAGGACATATTCCAGGTCTTTAACTCGTAATAACATTGAGGTCTGCAGAAAGGGAAGAGGCTACTGCCTCTCTGTCTGAAGGAGGGGGGATGTTACATCAGAGGGTAGAGTCATTAGCAAAGCGATGAAGAGGATTTTCCAGTGAGTAAGAAAGATCGTTACTGAAGACTAGGAATAGGACTTGTCCCAGAACACTACCTTGAGGCACTCCAGTCTTGACAAGGAGAGGAGAAGAAAGGATTGTATTGAGAGCCACACATTAGCTTCGAGAGTAGAGTGTGGAGGTGACCTTGGATGCCAGAGGCAGAGTTTGGAGAGTAAGGCAGAGTGCCAGACTGAATGAAATACTCGGGATTTCTCCAGAGAGATGGACTTGATCTCATGTCTGAGATTGAGGCCTTCCATTCATTGTCCGGAGAGCAGAAGTAACATGTCCATGCGAGATTGACTGGGTCTGAATATCTGAGTTGAGGATCTGAGATGAGGCCGTCGGAGAAAAGGAAGGATTTTATGTCAAATGCGATGATGGATTCCATGACCTTGCTGATGATTGGAAGTAAGCTGACAGGTCGTTAAGAGGATATATTTTTGCACCATGTTTGTATAATGCAGTGATGTTGGAAGATGACCTCAGGCAAATGATAGGTTGAACAAAGCAGAATGAGGATGTGCAAGAGTAGTTCAGCAGGTGTTTAGGACACACCCACGGTTGGCATCCGAGCCAGTTGCTGAATCAGTCGACGGTTGCCAGAAACTTCTCCATCTTCTCAGGTGAAGAAGACAGAGTCCAGGAACAGTTGGATGCAACTAGGTAGGGCTCCAGAGTCAGATTTGACACAAGGTGCCACCAGGTTTTATCGGAGGGAGACAAATTTGAAAATTCAATCGACGTTGGCCAGATGTTGTTTTCTGGCTCTTCTGAGAGTGGACACACACTTGTCACGGGCATTTGTGGAATGATCTGAGATTCCCTTCGGTTGGATTTGCCTTCCACGAAGAGAAGGCAAGACGTTTCAAAGCAACTGCTTCACCGCAGGATCCGGTGAACCATGGATGAGAGGATAACTATGATAACCGTAGACGAGATGGGATGAATCTGCGCTTGAGATAGCCCGGTTTCTGTGGAAGAATTCCCAAGCCAACGTTTTTTCTGATATTTTCATTTTTGGACATTTATGGACAATATTGTGATTTCTATTTTCTGGAATCATGCTTTTGAGTTACATCAGTCTGCCAAATTTCAACTCTCTAACCCAAGTCGAAAGTACGAAACATTTTATATCAATGATGGAGTCAGCAAGTGAAGAATTCAAAATATATAATGAGAGACCCTTGGATTAAGCAGCAAACCTGCTAATAATGACCTATGGACTATATTTACCAGATGCAACCCAACGGTGGCTGAAAGGTGGTCATTCAAATCTTTTAAAACATTTTATCAATTGAAAGGACATGCATACGATTTTCTAAACCAATTAAAATGGACAATTGAAGAGCAACAATGTGTTCCAAAATATCAGAATCTAAAGCATTATCATTGATGCTTTTGTCTGGACTTGAACCCCACCTCTTCTGGATCTGATTTTGACCAATTTCCCTGAAAATATCTACTGTTCTTCCTCCGCTCCAATTGGTTCTCCTGACCACGTCCTTGTCCAAGTTGACATCTTTCTGGCTGTTATCAGAGAACCACCTCACCGCCGTCAAGTCTGGCATTTTCACTCAGGCTGACTGGCAGGGTCTCCAAGCAGCCATCAAACTTCTGGACTGGTCTCCCATCGCTACTTTCTCCAACATCAACTCGTCCTGGGAATTATTTCAAAGAAACTTGCTCTCCCTCATGCAGAGATTTCTCCCCTCTCGTCTTCAGTTGTCCTACCTTTCCTCCCGCCCTTGGTTCACTGAAGCTTGTGGCGAGGCAGTTGTCCTGAAGCAACTTGCCTTCGCCTCATGGAAGGCAAATCCAACTGAAGGCAATCTCAGTTCCTTCCACAAAGCTCGGAACAAGTGTGTATCTACTCACAGGAGAGCCAGAAAACAGCATCTGTCTAATCTCAAGTCTGAACTCTCAAACCTGTCTCCCTCCTTTGGCATCTAGTTAAGTCTGTTTCTGGTGTATGCTCCCTCTCTATCCTCTCCCTAACCTCAAATGGCCGCACAACTGACACCACGTGAAAAGGCTGAGTGCCTAAACTCCATGTTTGCTTCTAAATCTTGTGTCCTGTCAAACCTCAACTTTGATTCTGCAACAAGTCCAGACAGCATCAGCTCACATGTCCTAAAAATCTGCTCTGCTGCTCTTGCTCACCCTCTCTCTGTTCTATTCACCCTCTCATTTGCTCAAGTTCACCTGCCATCTGCTTGTAAATCAGCAAACATCACTGCCCTGCATAAAAAAGGTTACAAAAAAAAAACCATATCCCTGCAACTACAGACCAATCAGCCTTCTCCCAATCATCAGCAAGGTTATGGAATCCATCATCGCTTCAGACATTAAATCCTTCCTCTTCTCCAATGGCTTGATTTCTGATCATCAATTTGGATTCAGACCAGGTCTTTCTACACGGGATATTCTGCTTCTGCTCTCCCAACAATGGATGGAGGTCCTCAATGCCAGACATGAAATCAGAGCCGTATTCCAAGACATATCGTGTGCCTTCGATATGGTCTGGCACTCTGCCCTGCTCACTAAACTCTCTTCCTTCCGTATCCAAGGACATCTCCACTCATGACTCACAGACTTCCTCTCCTGTCGCAGCCAACGTGTTGCACTTGATGGAGTTCTCTCATCCCCTCTTCCTGTCCAAGCTGGAGTTCCTCAAGGCAGCGTTCTGGGTCCTGTTACGATTTCTGGTTTTCATCAATAATCTCTCTGGCTCTCTGGAAAATCCTCTTTTTCTCTTTGCTGATGACTTCACCCCCTGCCGTACCATCTGTCATCCCTCAGGTCAGCAAGCAGCAGCGTCTTTACTCTCTGCAGTTCTGGATAAAATCACAAGCTGGTGAAACACATGGAACATGTCTTTCAACCCTGACAAGTCTCACACTCTCAATAGGTCTCTCCAAAAGGACTGTCTGGAAAACCACCCCAGCTTCTTTCTCAACAATCCTCTTGAAGAAGTCCTTTCATTCAAGCTTTGGGGTCTCACGGTCTGCCATGATCTTTCTAGGGAAAGCCATATTTCCTAGCTGGCTTCCAAAGCTAGTCGCCAACTGGGTATCCTCCATCGTGCAAAGTCCTTTCTTGGCATACCTGAGCTGCTGACCACATATAAAGCTTTTGTCCACAGCCTGATGGAGAACTGCTCTCCCCTCTGGGTTGGTGCTCCCACCTCTCACCTTTCTCGGTTTCACACTGTGGAAACCAAGGCATTTCGGATCATTGGTATCTCCCGCAATGAAGCTGAGTCTTTTGGTTTCTCACTCTCTCACCACAAGCAGGTTGGTGATCTGTGTGTCATCTACCACCTCCTCTCTGGCCTCACCGCCCTGCTTTGGCTGAGATATGTCCCCTCCCCCCATATTTCCACAGGGTGCTCAAGGTCCGCCAGCAACCCCCTTCTGATAAAACTACCAAAATCACGAATCACTACTCACCTTCACTCTTTCATTCCTCTTTTTTTCCTCTTTTTCCCCACCTTTGGAACAAACTCCCACACTCTCTTCAATCCCACTCTTCCCTCCAGGTCTTCAAAACAGCTGTTCATCATCATCTCTTATCTTCGCACATTCAAAACCATGATCTCTTCTACCCCTGCTAATCCACACCAAACCCACCTCCTTTAAATTCCCTGCTTTCCTTCCTAAAAGTCCCTGTCGTGTCCATCTTGTTTACCCCGTGCACCCCACCCCATCCCTCTTCCTTCCACAGATCTCCTCATGTCTCTTTACCTTCTCCACCCCCCCCCCCCATTGTCTCCTGCTCCCCTTGTTGTATGTCATGTGTGTTCGCTCTCATACCAGTCTCGACGGTGTATACAAAAGAATAAAAATAACAAGCTCAAATGAGCTAAGATCCTTGTCCTCTTAATGATGACGTCATAAAAACGAATATGACGTCATTGTGATGTATCAGGTTTGCGATAAATTATCTGTGCTAATGCCCGGCTTGATTCCCGCAAACAAAATTCAAACAGCTTGCCTGGTTTCGGACATAATGGTGAAGGCGATTTCCATTAGCGGCGATATTATGACGTCAACTTTTTTTCTAGGAAGAATTTCCAAAATCGGAGATGGTTACTGCCTGGCTGTGGGCTTTCTGCATATACATGGCAAGTTTCACGAAGATCCGGTGAAAACTCTGGGTTGTGAAACAAAAAATGTCAAAAAATAGGAATGACGTCATAAAAATTGATATGACGTCATAGTGATGTATCATATGTGCGGTAATTCATCTCTGCTAATGCCCTGTTCGATTCCCACAAACAGAATTCAAAAAGCTTGCCTAGTTTCAGAGATAATTTTTTAGGCGATTTCCATTAGCGGAGATATTTTGACGTCATAACTTTTTTTCTCGGAGGAATTTTCAAAATCGGAGATGGTTACTGTCTGCGCGGGATATTTTTACACGTATACGCCAAGTTTCAGGAAGTTTCGATGAAAACTGTAGGCTGTGAAACAAAAAAGTCCACAAGAAAAACAACGTGAGTAAGACTTGGAGATCCTCCACTAGGACCTAAAAATAAATACCCACAGCATCTCGACTCGAGAGGCATCTCTACACTCCACATCGAGGCATGTATCTATTGCTGTTATCATTTGAACAGAACCAGGAAAAGTGAAATGATAAAGCCAGCCAGGATGGCTTGGTTAGTGTTTACATCGTGTGTGGCTAGCCTCCCTAATGGTCACAATCTTACATTTCTTGTGCAAAGATAAGCATGATGACAAGTGCCTGAACATGATGAATCAAAATCTTGCTCAGTTGCTCGTTGTCCTCTGATTTGTAAACAGCACATGGTTCCTGCTGGGTTGGTGGATCGTGAGAGTTTAAAGTACATATAAGTGCTTGCGAGTGGCCTGCATTGGAACTATTGGACATTAGAGCACAGTAGCAACACACCTCAATGTTCAAACAAGTCAAACAGGCCTTGCGAGATGGAGTAACAAATAACCATTCCTTTCACTCCATGCGGTGCATTGGGCTGCGGAGGGAGTTTAATTTGGCTAAAGAGCACAATCCCTGGACAAGTCACCACTCTGACGCAGGATACTCAAATGGCTTCTTACTCCAGTAAGCTGGTACTCATTTTGCCGACCTCAGAAGGGCGACAGGCTGAGTTTACCCACCTAGTGTTATTTCAACAGCATAACAGGGGCTCAAACTCAAGACCCTAAGATGTTAAACCAGCCACCTTAACCAATGAAGCCAACACCAGGCTTCATGAGATGGAGTGCCGATACTTTAATGACTTGGCTGTTCAACCTTCCCACGCAGCTCAGTATCCAGTGGGATCCGGTCACCTTCTTGGTCAGGGTGGTTCAAGAAAATGTCATCATCACGTTACGACATTTTACTATGTTTCCAAGGAAGGTGTTTTTGTGGTCACAAAGCGTTGAAATGGTGGTCATGTGGCCTCCATACTGTTCAAACGTGTGTTGATGAAATGCATCATGATATTCAATACCATCTCCTTTTAATCGTGTCATCGTCTTCCACCTGAAACACAGTTGGTGGATGTTAAAGATCCTATGGTGTCCTTCGCAAAGAGTAGGCGAGCAATCGCCGGCACCACGAACAAATTCTAGTCCTAACCCACAGAGGGCATTGCATCAGCAGCACAGCCACACCCTAAGCCAATGATGCTACCCCACAGACTTGTGAAGCATAATATGAAAGAAGAAGACCTAAAACAATTTGCACAATGGAAAACACTTTCACTTCAACTCGCTCAAACCTCATAAGAGCATGATGATCCCATGGGATTACTATGTTAGTCAATTCCTGACGTAAAGTAAGTAATATACTTCCTACACAATTTCTCGGAACTAGCTCGTCTGCCTGCTTTACGTCTAACCGCTTTACTGCTCACTCGGATGGCCAGGCTTGAACATGTGCTCCATGCTGATTGTGGCCAAGAGACTAGAAATGTGTTCATGGATGGTGTACCGCCCCCGGGTGGGTGGGTCTGTACAGGTCGACATTGAGATAATGTTCTCGTGTCGATTTCACTGCAGTATGACGTTCCAAACCAGCCTCTAACCTGCTCACCTAGTCAGCAGAACAGTTTATCACCAGTCACCTGTGAAACCAACAGGGCGTTGTTCTAACAGGCGTGGTGAGGATAACGGAAATATAACTCAACTTCATGTTGCTCTGCTGTCCCTTTTGATGATAGGCCTCGAGGGACTACAGATACAGGCTCTTTGATGCCTTCGTTTGTCTGCTGAACACAATTATTGTCCTGCTATTTGAACTGATAGTTTGTCTTATTGGGGGGAGGACAAGGAAATAAATCAGGTTTTTGAAAACCTGCCAAATGGTTTCATATTTATTGAATTTACAATGCAGGTCAAAGTCAAAAACCGTATGCTTGTTTGATCACTTGGCAACACGGACGAAGGCAAACACAGTTTTCTTCAGTGATGCCTCCTATGTAATGCAGTATGAGATTTTTTTTTTGCTTTTCATAATATACAGTGTGTCCATAAAGTCCTTGTATGACTTCAAACTTTTATAACTTTTTATGTGTACATGATATAAACCAGAACAGCACTCAGTAGAGCGCATACCTCCGCCGCGTTTCCGGATCTGCATCTGGACCTTCAATGAAAATCGAATCGGCTTGTTCTTGTCACCTACCCAAGTCATCCGACTAGTTTTGTCAAAATTCATCGACAACTTTTTGAAGTATCATGCTGTATATCTGAGGTGGTGAGGGGTAATATATATATATATATATATACAAACTAGTTGCATGATACTTCAAAAAGTTGCATGATATATAGCATGATACTTCAAAAAGTTGCATGATATATAGCATGATACTTCAAAAAGTTGTGGATGAGTTATGACAAAACTAGGTGGAGGAGTTGGTTACATAACAAGATCACGCTGATTTCAATCTCGTTCATGTCGGGATCCAGATCCAGCCTATTAGTGGGACACAAAACCTAAACTGTTCAGCCTGGCGGAGGTATGCGCTCTACTGAGTACCGTTCATGTTCAATCTGATTTTATAACTTGTTGAAAACATTTTCCAGTTGCCGTTGAGTAATATCATGAATTGCATTTGTGATCATAGCCACAAGTTCATCCAAAGAATGTGGTTTTGATGAGTCAAAAATAGTTTTACGTATTCAAATAAAATAAATAAAATGTAGTAGTCAAATCGGAACCAGTCAAATCCCAGTCAAAATGTAGTAGTCAAATCGGAACCAGTCAAAATGTAGTAGTCAAATCGGAACCAGTCAAAATGTAGTAGTCAAATCCCAATAAAATGTAGTCAAATCGGAACAGGTCAGGAGAACGGTGTGGCCAAGCAATTAATTGGTCCACATCTCCCGATTAACTTGTCTGGGAAGACATCATTGAAGAACCCTCGCACATTCAAAGCATATATAGCGGCAGGGAGCCTCGACTTGCTGGTACAAGGTGATGTGTGAAATATTTAATCGTCCTTCAGGAACCAAATGAGGTAATTGTGGTGGTTGGCTTTACCACTGATGGAGAAATTGCCTCATCAGAAAATGCCAACTTGTCAGGAAACACAGGAGAATTGTGGATTTAGCAATAACATCAATAATATATGAGCCTCGACATTATATTCGAAAGAATAAAATAAAATATACAATATTAACTTTGATAAAACAATACTTTGTTTCTACCTTGTGTACATCAAAAGTTATAAAAGTTCAAAGTTGCACAAGGAATTTATGGACACGCTGTATGGATCAGCTACACGATGAGATTTAGGTATTTTCAGTGATCTGGGATGGTATGACCGTGCTTGTGATGGAAACTTTACATGGAGTAGAAGGAGGCATGAAAACTTCCTTTAAAGGTAGTCTTAAGATGATGAAGCCCACGGAGCAAAACAGTTCTGATTGGATGGTTTATTTGTTTTTCTGATGCATGTCATGCAATTCTCAGCATTCAGGCGGCATGTGAGCGGAACTTCCTGGTATGGTGGTTTGCTAGTGGGATTAAGAGGATAATTTGTGGTAAAAGTGGCATACAATGAGTTAGAAATTTCACGAAAAGCTTTGTGTCCTGCGAATCCTTGGGCAAATATTCAATGGAATTCCCATGGGAATTTCATTGGGGCTTCGGCCCACCTCGGCTCCATCTTGGACGCTGCACCAATCTGCATTCTTTTAAGAGGGTTTGTCTTACGACCACTCTGTAAACCCTCCTTCCATAAGCGTGACGTCACACGGACGTAAGTTAGCATGTTTGTCTGTGATGTCTGTGATAAAGTCTGTGATGGAGCCTCTTTGGACCCGGAATCTACCCCCACCCAAAACGGGGTCGCCTTTTGGGCACGATTTTTACATTTACGCAAAACCCTGCTAAATTCCCATGGGAATTTTGCGGGACATTCACATGTGAGATGCCCAGTGCAAACGTTCTACCCATTACTATTAGGGGCAAAGTAAGTACTATAAACAGAACGAGGGCAGTGGGGTTAGTCCCAATCAAATCGACAGCCCACAGCTATTGGCCACACTGAAAAAAAAGAAGACTTTGCCATCGGTTCAATCCCAAAATGTCGATATTCATGTTGCTCCTCAACCAAGAAAACGTTCACCAAGCACACAAAGAAACCGTGCGAGATTCCGAGTCGGGTCTCATTCCCACATCCTCTTAGTGTTATCAAAAATTGGAACATCTTTGTGTTATAAAAGGGAAGGCCCCTACCCCCCCCTAAAAAAAAAAACAACATTTGGGTTTCAAAAAATGAAAACTAACGATCCCACTGAAAAACTATCATCACTTTCGATAACTTTGCATTCAAGACAACATGCTTCATTAAAGAGTTATTGTCGAGCAAGTATTTTCAAGGAAAAAGGCTTAAGTGGAAAAGAAGTACTGTATATCTGAGTGATCATCCATTCCCCTGTGCTCCTAATTTATTTCTCTCATTAAGAGTCTTTTGAAAAAGTGGCCTGAAAAGTTTGCTATCTGTATTAATAAGGCGTGGGACGGATCATTTAGCAATTATTTCTGCGATCTTAAAAAAATTCGATTCAATATCCTCATGGATTTTAATCATTGTACACTTTTAAAGTCTTCCATTGGCAGAGAATGAAAAAGGTGGTGGGGGAGGAGGCAGGTTGTTAAAAGGGAAGGAGCTCTTGGTTATTTACTGCACTCAAAGCTTCATTTCCTGGCGTCATGACTTTTATCCAGCCCATCCTGTTTTGCTCACATTGCTGACGATGTATGTTCTAGCAACGCGTGTCTTGTTCCTGTTTCTCTGATGGAATGAGGGATCGAAATGACGCCTCACTGTTGGGAAAGAAATATTATTCAGCGTGGGAAATTGTGCAGATTATCAAAGAACCTGGCGATGGGTGTCAATTAGTGTGAAAATTAGCGTAATAAATACTCGACGATGAATTAATTGATGGAAGGAATGAGGAATATACTTGGGACGTGAATTCCATGAAGCCGCAAGCACATTTGGAACCGGTTATACTATCTATAAAGCACTTTTTGTTTTTTTTTCTTTATAGGAGCAAGGCTCATGGAAGGGCAAGGCAGAACTGACTGCGGGACAAACATCAAGTCATTGAACGAACAGGCTCAGAAGAGAGGGAGGAGGGGAGGAAACACTGAAACCTGCAAGTAAGACGGTTGGGTGAGGAAAGGTTAATGAGGGTAATAAAGATCGCAGCACAGAATTGGGGATGATAAGAGATGGAGGCTTACTGTTTGCTTGAAGCCCTGATCGGAAGAGTGAGACGGACCGGCCTCTGGAAAGTGCTTCCATAGACGGGAGAAGCGAGGAATAAAAGAGTTGAAGTGTGCATCCTGGAGTCAAGAGGAAAAGTCTGAGTACTGAGAGAGCAGAGGGAGCGATGTTGGAGACGATACGGGAGAAAAAGAACAGTGGGACCACCGCCCTGCCTGTGATGTGAAAGCTGCAGACATTGTGCTTCGGCCTCATCATGGGAGATTCCAATAATGTTGAGCACTTTCGATTCCACAGACTCCAAGAGAGACAGATGCGATACTGGGACGCCAGCCCGTAGTGGAGTGCAGTACTCCATTGAGCTACGAACAAATGCCTTGTAGAATGTGACATACGGATAAAGGCTGTGTAGATTTTGTCTCCATTGGGAGATGAAAGCTGAATACCTGGATGCCTCTTCTCTGACTTTTAAATCCAAGACCCTTTCATTCCTCCCGCTATCCAACGGTACAACTACTTTGGCCTCTGGGTCAGCACCCCTTTTTGTCCAAAATTTGTCCTTCATCAACTCTCAGTAGATGTCCAGCTTATTCTACAAAAGTAGTAACATTTTGCGCTGTGACCTCCTATTCGTTCCTATAATTATCGTCCATCCACAGCAGTGTGGAGGCCATCGGGATTGGAAGGTGAAACGACCTCTTGGGATTTTTGAACCTCTTGTGTTGCCGTGACTGTACAAGCCGTTGAGATTAACAACTTGGATGCGGGAGAGGGATGTATTCTGGCCGAGTGTGGTCATCCTGTTCACTCCGAGAGGGCATATTATATCCTGTTATTATCTGAACATTCTTGCAAAATAAATGCATTTCCCTTGTATTTCAATGTTAACCTAATGACTATGGATATATTTTGAAAAAAATGACAACGCAAACATCTGTTGTGCCCGCAAGGCTTAGTTTGCAGGGCGTGAAAAAAGACTTTCAACATCTTCCTTGGCATCCAGTAGTTTTTGAACCTCAACTTTCAACGAGAACCTGCGCCGATGAGTTTGGACGTAGTCATTTACAACTGCATACTTTGCGATCGTAAACTCTGCAAAAGTTTGAGAGTAACATGTTTTGAGAATAGAGAAAAATTACAGCACTTTTCACCTCCACCCTTATACCCTTCCTGCCTTCCCGGCCCCTGTGTCTTCTCCAGCTCCCGGCCTGGCCGACCTCCAAAGCGTGCCCACAGCCTCCTCCCCACAGATGCCATCCTACACCCAAACATGCTTCCACCTGGAGTTCTTTCTCAATCGGGTGAGACACTCGGCTGGTCAGTAGCCTTCACCCACCTGCCCATAACATTTCTTGAAAAATAAAACATCAAGTCAATTGAATTGGTAAAAAAAAATTACTTTCCTTCATGTCATTTCTGTCGCCTGTCCTTCAAACGAATGCATGGTAAAGACATCCAACGGGGTTCATTATTCTGAATATAATATTTGCTAACTCATTTGAGCATCAGTGTACAAACAGTCACCTTTGACATACCGCACGTCAAGAATATTTTTAATGACACGAGACATCAGTTATTGGCACCTCGTATAGTTGTTTTGTGTCGTTATTTCTTTATCTTCATCTCAGCCTCACGGAAGAGCTTTGTGATTCATCGTTGTGTGTACTGGGCATCCGGATGGATGTTAAACTGGGCATCCCGTCTACCGGCTTTAGTTGGTGGATGGTAAAAATCCCACGACGTCCCTCGCAAAGAGTAGGCGAGCTATCGCTGGAACACTGCACAAGTTACAGATTCCTACCCTAACTACTTAGTCGAATGTTCGAATTGGCCAGCCGGTTTTGGAAAGGTTTGGGCCAAAATCTTTCCCCTTGCCAACCATACGAGGAAGTGAGAATAATTGTGGCCGTTAAAGAAATTGGTGGACATCATTGGTGGACATCAACCGACTGTTTCTTCGATTGCACGGACATCAATAGGCAATGGACTTTGAATGTCGGATGTACCATTTTCATGAGCCAGGAATTCACACGGGAACGCTAACAGGTTTTTGTTCTTTGGTTTTTAATGAATGGGTCGTGATAATTTGTTAAAGAGCTCACCAGAGCAGCGCATTTTGCTGATAGTGCAACGCACAGCACAGTTTGCCACCTCCGATAAATCAACGTCCTTCCCACGGAAAGCAAGAACGTTAATTAGCACAAAAATAAACTGCAACTAATTTTGTGGAGTCGAGGAAGAGGCGTCAACGGTCATGTAATGCTGTGTCCTCCATAAACAAACTAATAATTGTATTATCTATTTACAAGGGCTGGCAAGATATTATTGGAGGTGTGCGCACTCACTTTTAAGCTGCTTATCCTGGGTTTGAATCCCGATCCAGCTATAAGCTGTCGTCCTGGTGTTTCACTGGTAGGGCGAGGAATCAATGTGTGTGACATCCCTCGGATGGACGCTAAACTGCACATCCCTGACACCAGCATTAGTTGGTGGACGATAAATATCCCACAGTGTACTTTGTGAAGAGTTGGCGAGCTCTCGCCATCACATTGAAGAAATTCAACATTTCTGCCTTCGGTCGAATGGCAGGCCTGGGCAACCAGTTTGTAAAAGACTTGGGCCTGGAATGCTACCCTCCTGGGCCCACGAGAAGGTGGGAATAATTGTGATCATTAAATAAGTCGTCAAGGTTGTTGATAAATAAACTTTATGGGAATATGGAAGAACATATTCTTGAAATGCACATCATAACACCTGAGCTCGACTTTTGCTTTTAATCCGTTAACAGAAGACAAGTATTGGAGTCATTTTGATCAATATTTTGTTGAACAAAAATAAATATAACATGAATTTAGATTAAAACGTTTGTGGCTGGTCTAACACCTCACCGATGACGTCAACCTTACGATCCTTTATTCGCCATTGGGAGTGGAATGAGATGTGCCAAGTTTGAAATTATTCTGATCAGCGGTTTCAGAGATATAATACTTTATTTTTTTTTGTTTAATTCAAGATGGCTGCCATATCACGTGACCTATGATGTCACAATTATAGTTAAAGTATTCTGTAGAGGGGAGGATGGGGGGGGGTTCACCCCTACCCTGAAAATTTTGTGTCAATCAGACAAGTGGTTGCTGAGAAAAAAAGGCCAAAATAGAGTCAAAGAATAACAAGAAAAGCAATAATAACTAGAAGGGCACTCGGAAGAGCCGCTGACTTGAGATGAAACCTCCGCCACACAATGCATGATCCACAAGCACATATCAGGCCCAACACATTTTTGAGATGTCATGATATATATATATATATATATATATATATATATATATATATATATATATATATATATATATGTATATATATATATATCGTATTTGGCCCTATTTCTCAATGGTGACGAATCACTTGAAAAATTAAATAATTATCGTATCCAAATTCGGATTTTTATCTTCACCAAAAGAATCATTTCGTCCTTGTCAGACACCCAACCTGTCCACCAAGTTTCATCCGAATCCGTCCACAACCTCTTGAGATTTCCTGCACACAAACAAACAGACACAAAAACAGCCAAACAAACAAATGAAAAATCACTCGTAGGGTAACACTTGGCGAAACGGAACGGCACTCCGTCGAGCGCATACCTCCGTCAAGCTGAAAAGTTTACATTTTGTATCCCACTGATAGGTCGGATCCGAATCCGGACCTTCACCAAAATCAAATTGGCTTGTTCTTGTCACCAAACCAACTCATCCACCTAGTTTTGTCATAACCCATTCACAACTTTTTCAGATACACTATCATGCTATCGATCACTTTTGGCCACATCTCTCATTGGTGAAGAATCACTTTTTTTTAATATCTTGGGATGCGGATAGTCACCAAAATCTAATCAACTAGTCCTTGTCACTCACCCAAACTGCCCACAAATTTTCTGCAGAATCCATCCACAACCTATTGAGATATTGGGCCATGTATTGGTTCTGGCCCGATCTCTCAATAGTGAAGAATCGCTTGAGAAATTATCGGATCCGGATTCGGATTCGGATATTCACCAAAATCGAATCAATTAGTCCTCGTCAAACACCCAAAATATTCACCAAGTTTCGTCCAAATCCGTCCACAACTTTTTAAGACATCATGCAATATCCTTTTTTTTTTTTTTAGCCCCGTCTCTCAATGGTGAAGAATCAATTAAAAAATAAATAATTCTCGTATCCAGATCTAGACTTTGATCTTCACCAAAATTTAAATAATTCTTTCCAGTGGCACTCCCAACCTGTCCACCAAGTTTCCTGTGAATCCATCCATAACCTTTTGAGATATTGTGCTATATATCGTTTTGGGCCCAATCTCTCAATGGTGAGGAATCACGTGAAAAATTCTCGGATCTGGATCCAGATTCGGATCTTTACCAAAATTAAGCGTTGCTTTCCTTGGCCGATCACCTACATACACAAACGTTTTCAGAACGATTGCTTGAAAACTGTGGCCAAAAATCGTGTTGCAGACAGACAAACAGAAAGAAAAATGCTACAGACCAACATACTCGGCGAAAAAATATTTTTGCCACGAAACGAACATATTATAGACAAACAAACAAGAAAAAGACATCGTGCAGAACATGGTACTTACAACATCCATAAAACAAATTTGACCTCAAAAATAATTGGTGGTTTAATTAAATGATCAAATATGCAACTCCTCGTCAAATTTTAGGTCAATTGGATGAAAATTGTCAATTTTAGAAATTTGGCCGATGTTAACCTTTTGGCCTATGTTGACTTTTTGTTCTATCTTGACCTCTAAAAGAATTGATGGTTGAATTCAGTGACCTGATATGTAAATCCTTTTCAAATTTCTAGTCAATCGGATGACAATTGAGGATTTTAGAAATCTCACATCAGTTGTTGACCTTTGGCCTGTGTTAACCTTTTGACCTTTTGACCTCAAAAGCAATGTGCTTCTTGTTTATGACAAACTCTACCAAGTGGTGAAGTTTTGTGAAGATCGGTTTGGAATTGTGACCTGTAGGCGATACATAGACAGACAGACAGATAGACAAGCCGGTAGGCGGCCATGGGTCGCCGAGCATCCAATGACCTTTGACCCCTGATCTGACTTAATCTAGTACTAAGTACTTACGAAATTGCAATCAAATCGGTTAACTCGTGTATGAGCAAGGGGGCTTTGAATGGTCATTTTGCCCGAACAATGCACTCATTGACCTTTGACCCCTGACTTAGCCGAGATAGGTCAATATGTCCTGAAGCAAAGTTGTAGTACTCATTGTGTACTCTGTATCTATGAACTTTCATTCATATCGGTTAACCTGTGTAGGAGCCAGGGGGATTTGAATGGTTATTTTTGCCCAAAAAATGCACTCATTGACCTTTGACCCCTGGCTTAGCTAAGGTAGGTCAATATGTCCTGAAGCAAAGTTATAGTACTCATTGAGTACCATGTACCTATGAACTTTCATTCGTATCGGTTAACCCGTGTAGGAGCAAGGGGGATTTGAATGGTCATTTTGCCAGAAAAATGCACTTATTGACCTTTGACCCCTGACCTACTCGAGATAGGTCATTATGCAAATGAGCAAAGTTGTAGTACTCATTACGCTCTATAAGCATGTAAAGATTCATTTGATTCGGTTCAACCGTCTTGGAGTTAGTGTACTTTGAATTTTCAGAGAGAATGCTCAATGGCCCTCGGACACCCAAGTTGAGAGGGTTACCATTTGGAAACTATAAGATATAGAAAAAAATGGATGTCATAGAGCGGATAGAGAATCACCTTAAGATTATGCATACCAAATCTCATCGAGTTCCATCCACTGATAACTACTCGATATCCATTTGAATGAAAAGTACCGAAAATGCGGTTTGAAATCGGAAATCCCCAAAGTTTGAGGGGGTGCTGTGGGTGAACAATGATCTAAATTGAAAATCCGACTTGATAGTTTGTGCACAATGTATTCCAGATGATTAGTGTGAATTTTCATGACCATCCGACTATAACCCTAGGAGGAGAAGCATTTGGCACGAAGGCACCTCCAGCTCTCGCATATTATCGATTTTTGCACTAATTGACCTTTTGACCCCTGACTAAAGCGAAATTGGTCAACATGTCCTGAGGCAAAATCGAAGTACTCATTGAGTACCATGAACTTGCAAAGTTTCATTCATATCGATGCACTCACCTGGTCACTAGGGGGCCTTCAATTTTCGAGCATACCCAAATTGAAGGGGGCGCTGCGGGTAAAGTATTCCATATATCACAAAAACCGGAATATATTTGATAGAGCATCACCTGTAGATCATTCGTGCCAAATTTCATAAGCCTACGTGGGATAATGGCTTTCGGAATTGATTTTGTGTGAACGGTACCGATTTTGAAGGTTTTTTGGCTGTTGCTAGGGAACCAAAGCGTCCCTAGCAACCATCACAATTTCCAAAGCACTAGGTCATAAGATGTACCTACCACCCGAGTTTGGTCAAAATCCGCCCACGTTTACTACCAATTATGCTGATGACAAACGAACAAACACCAAACAAACAGACAGAATTACTGACAATAAGGGTCACCTATTTCGGCGACCCAACAGCCAGACAGAGACAGGCAGACACAAAATCAAAATCGACGAACCTATATACTTGAAAAATATTCGATTTTGCAAGAAACAAACAGACAAACAGACAGAGAGGGGTGAAAATATAACCTCCTTCACCTTCGGTCGCAGAGTTAATAATAATAATAATAATAATAATAATAATAATAATAATAATAATATAATAAAAATTATTTTAACAGTATTATTAATTTGTCTTCATATTCTCAGAATAGAGCTTTGTTGAAAATTTGATGACAAAAGCTTAAATGTTAAAAAGGTCATGGCCTGCACAGACACACATAAGTGATTGCAAAACACGTCCTCCGCTGCGCGGGGTATGGGCTCATAAATTAACTCCTGTCCAAAAGAAATTAATTGAGCAACTAATTTTTTCAGTGTTAGTATTTCAGCGGAGCATTTGATCACTTTCAGATTTGTTTACAAGTGAGATGAAAGCGCAATTCACCGATGATGTCAGGATGGATGTTTCGTGGATTCACACCACAACTGCAAGCCAAAGTTGTACAACCAACACGCCAATCTGGGAAGGCCATTATACCTATCATCATCCGTTTTATATTTTAAACTGCCGTTGCTGCTTGGACTTCTTGATGTCAAAT
Organism: Eptatretus burgeri; assembly: GCF_056783735.1. Classification (NCBI taxonomy): domain Eukaryota; kingdom Metazoa; phylum Chordata; class Myxini; order Myxiniformes; family Myxinidae; genus Eptatretus; species Eptatretus burgeri. The sequence continues at coordinate 54,556,754 of NC_140976.1, read as the reverse complement.
GATTTTTTTCTGAAAAACTTTACCTTCCTTCGTCAAGTACTACCCCATATGATTTTTGATCCTTTAATGGCCACAATAAGTGCCACCCTCTTGTGGGGGGGGGGGGCAGCCAGGGTAACTTTTTTGACATCCGACAAAGTATGTTAGGACAGGAATCAGTGATTTGTTCATGGTGCCAGCAATAACTCGCCGACTCTTCACGAAGGACACCCTGGGATATTTAACGTCCACCAACTGATGTTAGCAGACGGGACGCCCAGTTTAACGTACATCCGACGGACGGCACACACATTGATGAATTGCCCGCCTGTGAAACACTAGGATTGCTGTTTTATAGCTGGGCAAGATTTGAACACAGGCTAGACAGCTCAGAGTCAAGTGTACATATCTATCGGCTATCCTGCCAGCCCACTACATATAAGATATGAACAAAAATTTATTGAGGGCAATCCTATCTTCCACATTAATCATGTACAAGTAAAATATACATCACAGGTTGTTTGTTATAATTATGTGTTGCTGATCCCGCGTGGAAATTCTGTCCTGATACTTGTTTGGTGTTGATCTTGTAATGTCATTTCAAATGCCGTTTGATCTCTGAGTCAATAGATTTCATCATGTGACACTATCTTTGTGCACGTTGAACGGGTACTGTGGTGGCTGATTGGGGCGGACACGTAAATAGCCGTACTGGTATCTAGCTGGATTGGTATCCCAAAGGTTGCAGGTTCAAATCCAGCTGAAGGCAGCAGTATCAGGCTGAATTTGGATTCCAAGATGCAGAAAGTTGAGCTCAATTCAGGGAGACCTGCTACACCATTACTGGAATGTCACTAAAAACCCAGCTGGATCATGAACGATCTTCAGGGTGGGGATAATCTGCCTAACCCCATCGAGTCTGATCTATACCTAATGCTGTTTAGCCATGTGCATGTGAAGGTTAAGCAATTGGTTCACTTTGTCTGTCTGTCTGTTAGGGTTAGGGTTAGGGTTAGGGTTAGTTTGTTCACAGTTAGGGTTAGGGTTAGTTTGTTCACAGTTACGGTTAGGGTTAGCGTTCACAAACCCTAACAGTTTGTTCACATACCGTATGTCAGTTTATGATTGAGGAACAACTTAATTTCAATTGAGTGTTACATTTTGAACATAAATCGGAAAATGAACCTGCAGCTTATTCGTACTTTGACTGAATTAGTCCGGATCATGCATGCACAGAGGAGTGAGATTAATTTTTTTTTTTTTACTCCGTCTACCTGTCTCGCAGTGAAACAAAATTGGAAATCATTCTAAACAGGAAAGTTCCTGCTTTTAGCAACGTCATAAAGGACACAAACAACAGGCACGAATAACTCGTGTAACGTGTTAGATATGGTGGTGCAAAAGAGGCTGCATCAACAACGGTAAACTTCTGAAAAAATGATTTTTTTCCAAAACTTCTGAAAATCTTAATTTTATTCCAATTGAATTATATACTTGACCACCGTAGAACACGATTCACCTCTATTAGCACTTCCAAAACCCCTCCATTTATTATCACTTGGTCAAAATACTTCGGCATTTTACATCATCTCGACCAATCAAATTTGCTGCTTGCAGACAGCGCCCATGTCCCTTTCCCTCAGGACTGTGTGGGGTAAGGTGTTCTATGAACTCTAGTTTACTCATTGTGGTCGACTCTTATCCCTATCTCTGGTTTGCAGGACGTCATTCTTAATTATGACAACAATCGTAAAGCATCGAAGTCGAAGGAAGCGGTGCATTTGCATTGGAAGGCAAACTTCCAATAAGTTTTCTCCCTACATTGTTGATAATTAATTGATCGGACATCTGGTGAGCTATCATACCTGCGTCTGCGCCGCCGAGTGCAGGTTGAATTCTGGACTTGGCGATAAACCGTCTGACTGGTGCTCTGAAGGCATGGCGTCGCATTGTCCCTGCACTGGAGCAGTCTCCCAGTGTTACGTGCCGGTGGACATTAGGGATCCCACGGTGTCTTTCATAAGGAGTGGGCTACTGTTGCCGACACCCTGAATGAGTTACAAATTCCTGCCCATACGTGCGTCGGCACAACATCAACATCAAAGCTGTGGCTTCAACAATGATGCAACCAGCAGGACAAATCTTTAATTTAATCCTGGTCCAATTTGCAGTCACTAAAATGACGATTGATGAGTCTGCTGCACGAGAGCACTTAAATTGTGTTGTTGTTTAGGAAATTAAAATTACCTTTTTCTCTTTTTTTTTTAGGGAAACAAAGTTGAAGACTTTTCCATATTGTATTCATTGGAGGGCACCATTATTTTGACATTATTAACTAGGGATAGAGGTATGTGAGCTGCTTCAGGCATAACTTGGATGTTCTAAGATTTGGCCTATTGTTCTTGTCAAGATTGGATTGCTGTATTCCTCTTTTTAACATACAAAATGGGAGAACAACCCATTTAGAGGTATGATAGCATCAGAGAAAAGGAACGGGACTGCCATCCCACAGATCATGTGGTCAAAACCAACTGAAGACTGCAGTGTTAATGATTTTGATGCCAATCTTCAGGCCCTGATGGCATCAGGAGTGAACCACAATGAATGTATTTGGCCAGTCCAGGCAGGACAGATAGATTACCCCACCTGCGAAGGTTATTAACGCTCTTTTGAGGTTTTTACCAACAATCCTAGAACAACTTGGTAATATCCATGGTGTCAGAAGCTCCATTACCAAAGCTGGATGGAGGTTATGTTATCACCCCTGTCTGTTTGTTTGTCTGTGAGCAAGATAGCTTCAAAAAGTTGTGGACGGATTCAGATGAAATTTGATGGACAGGATATGATTATATTTTGGTGAAGATCCAAATCCGCACACGAGAATTTTTAAGTGATCTTCACCTATGAGAGATCGGGTTAAAAACAATACATAGCACGATATCTCAAAAAGTTATGAACAGATTTGGATGAAACTTGGTGGATGAGTTGGGTCGGTGACAAGAATAAGCCAATTGGATTTTGGTTCAGGTCTGGAAATGCAGATCCGGCCTATCAGGTGGATACAAAACCTAAAATGTTCAGCCTGGTGGAGGTATGCGCTCCACCGAGTGCAGTTCTAGTTTTACGCTGTCGACATCGAATTGTTGATTTAGAACCCAACTGGCTCACTCATGACCTTCGGGGAGCAGGGATTTTTCCTCTGCTACATTTGGACTGATCTACATGTGCTGCCATTTTACACTTTGTGATTGACTTTTAAATGCCCTCAGTGCTACCTTTCACAGCGACATGCAAATTTGTCTCATGCTTACTGTGACAAGGCTTTTGTTTAAGTTCTTAAAGTTTGTTATTTTTTTTTTTTTACCAAGGGTAGACAGGATAACCAGCTCATTTCCTTTCCATCTTCACAATGTATATACACTTCAGGTGACTGTACAATGGAACCACAAATTACACTCACTTGTGACAGCAACAAAGTTGCAAAGTGCATCAAACTGGTTAGCTCAAGGAAATGAATAGAAGTGGCATATCCCAAGAAGAATTAGTCAGAACAGTAAGCAAACTAGCGGTTTCTGACGATTAATATTGTTCTTTAGTCGGCAATTAAAGTGAGGATGTCGTCGGGATATGTTTGCACCTTTGGAGAAAATTCTCAACAGATGTGATGAAAGTCTCATCTCTCGATCACATATCATGAGGAATGAATGGAGATTTTTGGCGAGGCAGAAGCAGTCAAAATAAAAGGGTATTAGAAAACAACGTTATGTGCTGGGATGTCAGGGCAAGACCGCTGATAAACATGCTGTCATACAAGCCAGCCTGCAGCTAAGGCCCGGCTTTATGACTCGTAGAAATGACCGACCCTGGAACATAACGTGCTCGGGATGAAGTGGCAGCCTGAGTCACAGAAGGGCCAGCTTTTACAGGAAAACAACCATTGTGGTCCAAGCAATGGTTTATGTACATGTCATTCATCAACTGTGGGAAACGTTTTTCAGATCTTCTTGGTTCAATGTGCAATTCTTTGTCATAGAGGTTTTATTGATCGTCCTCACATTTTATTATGTTCATTGACGAGCCGTCTAGCTGTGTTTTGCAAAATATTTTTTATATACTGAAAATACAAATATATATATATATATATATATATATATATATATATATATATATATATATATATATATATATATATATATATATATATATATATATATATATATACATTCTCAACTCAGTTACAAACCGTTGGTGCTGCCCAATCAGTTTCTTGGCAAGGGTGAGACAGGGTGGTTTGCCACTGCCTTCCCAGCAGTAGCTAGGGCTAGAAATTTTAATTTGTTCATGGTGCCAGCGATAGCTCACCTACTGTTCATGAAGGACACTGTGGGATCTCTAACGTCCACCAACGAATACCGGCAGGCGAGATGCCCAGTTTAACGTCCGTCCGAGAGATGGCACACACATTGATGAATCATCCTGCCTGTGAAACACTGGGATGGCAGTTTATAGCTGGGTCAGGATTCAAACTAAGGCTCAGCACCTTAGGCTCGAGACCATCCTGCCAGCCAATATAAAAATATATGTATACAGTACAGTATATATATATATATATATATATATATATATATATATATATATATATATATATATATATATATATATATATATATATATATATATTGTTACGGATCTGGAAACCAGAAGAATTCAACAAACAGTTGTCCTAAAAGTCAGTTATGTCGTTAAGTATGTGTGTAGTCAGATCCCTTTCCTTTTGTCTAGTGGGAGAATCAATGGCATGCGTTGCGATTTCTTTTTAGTTAGGTTATTAAATCTTTACATCCAACGAACCCTCCAACGACCAACCAACAACCAACCAACAACCATTCCATTCCCCATCACGATCTACTACCCACCCACTGTCTACAAGCACTCTGACTTGCAAAGGCAGGGTCTTGCAGCCGTTCCTTACCGCTTCCACCAACGTTCCTTCCACAAACGTTGTAACTCTTGCATGATGATGGCCTGTGCAACATTGATACTGTTACTCATCAAGTATGAACGCGCGTGGAAGACTGGCTGGGGTTTCCCGGCAGGGGCCGTTGCAGCGTTGATACTGTTGCTCGTCGAGTGTGGGCCCGCATGGAGGAGTGGCTCAGGTTTCCCGGCAGGGGCCAAGGCCCCGCCCTGGAAAAGTGGGCTGTAGGACCTGTCCAATCAGAGGTGGACAGCGAGGTGTGTTCACCAAGGTCCCTCCCCGCTGAGGGAGGGCCATAAATTCCCGACCACTCTCTGAGAGAGGTGGTCTTTTTGAGGTCTTGGGTGGTCTTTTTGATGTCTTGGAGGGTCTTTTTGAGGTCTTGGAGAGTCTTTTTGAGGTCTTGGAGAGTCTTTTTGAGGTCTTGGAGAGTCTTTATGGGGTCTTGGAGAGTCTTTTAAAAGTTATTTTGAAGAGTTTTTGGTGGGCGTCAAGGCGGCGAACGTGTCTCTGTTGGTCCTCTACGAGGAAGGGAAGAGCAACCCAGACCCCCCTCCGTGGACCCCGGCCAGTCACCACCCGAGCTCCATCACGAACCTCGAGTCCCACACGTGCGACTGGGGACCAAACCAGCAACCATTGCCAGGTGCCGCATCGCGGAGCACGCCCTTCCTCCGACGGTCAGGTACACTACCGAACTCTGGCCCCCAGCTTGTCTCTCTCCACGGCTGTGAGGGTCCAATAAAGACTCTGGGTTTTTCATTTTGTGTGTGTGTCTGTGTGTGGGCCCGTCTTTAAGTAGAACTGAAAAAGTGTTTTTGGATCATTGTAAATACTTCTTGCATATTCGCGTTAAGTCTTGCTTTGCATCTTCATTTACTGTGAATAAAACTTGTTAGAAATGCCCCCAGTTCGTTTCCATCCCTTCTTGCATTGGTCCAACATGGTTTGGATCTGAGTTTAGCCGGGTTTTTATTCCCGATAATCCGTTCATTCCAGCCGGCACGGCTTTGGCAGTTTCCGCTCGGCTGCACCCGAACCGGAGTTGGTAGTCGGTAGTTGGAACGCTACCGCAGTCGGTAGAGTGACCCGGTTTGAGCAAGACGTGCCGACGGCGTGGTTTCCCCAGTAGTCGAAATCGCGTAGTTAATTAGGTGAATTGGTTATCGACAAATAGACCCTACGCTACGCGGTTGAAATATTGGCGACCACGGCCGGGTAAACTACCCGCTGGCTCGCGGAGTTATCCGAGTGACAGCCTACAATTCCGGGGAGTTTGGTGGGAGACGACGCAAGCTTTCCCCACCTCGTGGTCGTTCTCGCCACCGACCCCCGGCCCACAACACTATATATATATATATATATATATATATATATATATATATATATATATATATATATATATATATATATATATATATATATATATATATATATATATATATATGCTGTATGCATTGTCTTTGTGGATCCTCCCAAGATCCACAGAGACAATATACCTCTGAAACTCATCATCCTTTGTCAATGCACCATCTCACCGATTGTTGGGCTTTCTAGCACGTATCATTGGCAGACTTATAGGAAAGGCTGATAAAACAGTTAAGAATAGTGGTGAATTTGTTGAAATGATGAGAGGTCAGAATCCAAGATGATGAGACGATGGTATCTTTCAATGTGGTTTCCCTTTTCACCAACATCGCAGTCGATCTCGCAGTGAGCATCACATTCGACTGGTTGAAATATTCAAACGATTGGAAAATGACGTCAAAACAGCAAACGAACACCTGAGGATTTTGCGAGCTTGCTCGAGATGTGTCTGAACAGCATGACCTCCATCTATGATGGTGCACACTACCGACACATATTTGGCATAGCTCTGGGTTCACCTGTCTCTGCTGTTTTGGCTAATTTGGTGATGGACGAACTCGAACAAAATAGATTTGAGTCTCATAAGTATTGGCTCACACGGAACTGGAACAGATATGCGGATGACACCTTCGTCATTGTGTGTACAAACATGGTAGACCACCTACTGGGACAACTTGGCCGGGTATTCCCCAACATTAACTTCACAATGGAAATTGAAAAAGAAACCAAATTGGCCTTTTTGGATGTGGAGGTTCACCGTAAGCCTGATGGCTCCTTTCAGACTACGGTTTACAGGAAACCAACCCACACCAGTAGATTACTTGATTTTAACACCTGAAACCCAATCTCTCCACAAGCACAGTGTAGCACGGACCTTAGCAGCTCGGGCATGGACGGTGTCATCATCCAAAGTTTAGGCAATTAATGAAATCAGATTGGTTAGAGGAGTCCTGCTCAAAAATGGGTACAACAAGGGGATACTCCCCACATTGGAAGAACCAAAGAGGACAGAACGGAAGGAGCCAGACACCCTTGGACACTGTGTACTGTCATACAACCCGGGCCTTTCTGAAAGGATTGGCAGGATAGTACGTGGCACATGGATTGGTGGAGCCCACAAGCCTCCACGCTCCATCCATATTGTCATTTCAAAACTAAAGGACCCAATACCAACTGGTGATAAATCCAGAGTAGATTCCCATTCATCATTTAAAGACTGTGACCAATTCTACATTAGTGAAACAGGAAGGAATTTGAAACAACGACTAGATGAACATGATAGAGCAATTTGGTTTGGAAAGGTGACCCAGTCAGCCATAGCACGTCATTGCCTGTAATCTGGCCATAAATTTAACTTTGATGCGACCCGTGTCCTAGAAACTACATCGAACAAACTACACAGATTGATTTTGGAAGCATGGCGCGTGAAGAGCCAGGAGGGTGGTCTAACTGGGGAGACGGTGGACATACCCACATAATAAATACTTCTGATGCAAATGGAAAAAACTGGATGGTGCAAACGGCTGGATAAAGGGAGTAACAAACAACACTCAATCCCAAAACCACATCCGCATGTGCACAACACCCAACGAGAACCCCAATGCTCACACAAACAACACCTCATCATGCCTGACCTGGACACAAAACCAACCGTTTTCGTGCCCCGGAAATTCAAAGGCAACAAGCGCACACACGTGCTCACCCACACGCATACAACACCAGATCACGTGGAAATAAAACCAAAAAAGAAGCAGAGCACCCCGTCGATGATGTAATTGAACATCTTTTTTACGTTTGCAAAATAAAATAATATAAAAAGCACTCCTCCATTTGACCTCGAGCACCAACATGCGACCGGAAATGAGTGATCGTATCGAAATAAAAACCGGACACGTGCCGAGGCCCGGGGTTATTGTGCCTGAAGAAGCCAGCTGTGAAGCCGGGGAAACGTCGCCTGAGACCGGGTCTGCTCTTGCTTTTTTGCTCAAATTAGCGGAGTCGATCTCGTTTTTACTTTTGTTTGGAAGTGCCTTCTTCTTTAAAAAAATAAAAAATATATATATATATACATATACATATACATACATACATACGGATCGAACTCCCTCAAGTTGACGAGCCAGCAGGGAACAAATCAACTCCCATCACAGCGCTTGCTTCATGACCTGCCAGCAACAAGTGTTGCCTGCCACGCGAGCACATGGTCTCTGCCCTGCTGATCACCAGTCAACAGGTTTGCAGCCAGGAATATTAAATTCAACCGATGAAGCACGCTGACTCGATGACATGACGCTGACTTCATGTACATAAATCATACCAATCCTTCTTCTTCTTCTTCTTCTTTCGGCTGCTCCCATTAGGGGTCGCCACAGCGGATCATCCGTTATGATCCGCATACTGATTTGGCATAGGTTTTATTCCGGATGCCCTTCCTGACGCAACCCTGGTCACCTCTTACGACACAGGGATAAGGATTGGGTTTCGCCATGATTCCGGGCTGCCCTACACCCTCTCGTAGCGCAGAGCTCCTGTCCTCAAGTGATCCTCCAACCCAAGCCTCCGAGTAGCCGGATTACAGGCGCACGCCACTACGCCCGGTATTATAAATCATACCAATCCATCACCTCCAAACTAGGAGGCATCCATATGGTACTCAAGCCATTGCAGACTGAGATTAAAATTGATGGCCATGAATAGACGAAATCAGAGACGTCGATTTAGATTTCGCTCTTGTTGCGGGCTCATCAGGCCAACATACTGATGATCGTTTATTCGTGACCATATAAGGCTCATGAAGATCACAGACTCGAACTCCCTCACTTGACGAGGCAGCACGGCACAAATCAAGTCCCATCACAACGCTTGCTGCACGACCTGCCAGCAACAAGTGTTGCCTGCTACTCGAGTACATTTTCTTTGCTCACCAACCTCCATCAAGGAGAGCTGGAGTCAGATATTTATGATGTTGAGGCAATTTAAAGGCATGACATGATGCGCTGCATTCATGAGGTCTGACAAGGCCAAATTCGGTTTGTAGTTTCACCTTTTCAGCCACTCACCATTTGAAGTGCTAGCCTGCAGTTATGGTGAAATACGTTACAAGTTTGCGACGGGAAAAAGAGATGCCATGGTATTGAGTCATGTCTTTAAATCGCCTTCACATCATATATATATATATATATATATATATATATATATATATATATATATATATATATATAGACCCAATACTTAAGTGGGCTGTCGCCACGCTGGCGATGAGGTCCTTGGGTTTGAGTCCTGGGATGAGCAACAAATTTTTTCACACTAGCCCCATGCAGGTATTTATTCCTGTTTATTAAAAAAAAAAATTACAGCAATGATTGATGAATCGGTTCTTCTGTTAGCAATTCTCGCTGATTTGAATGACACCGATTTGAATACACTCGTTCATTTATGTTGTATTCTTCCCTTCGACTGTACGTGAGTTCATTTAGTCAGTTGTGTATTGAGCAGTTGGTTGCATGGCAATTAAAATCCGCACAAGTTGTTTACGGCGCTTTGCTGTACATTGGTCGATGCTCAGAGCTTCCAGGAGCTCATGACGATTGATGGACGAATGAGCTCAAAATTGAATCCAGTAAAAGGGAAAAAAAAAAGGTTTTGTTTGCCTTCAAATGGAATTCCATGGACGCGATGGAGATTGAAATGAGGCTATTGTGAAAGATGGTGTTGGATCGACATCTCAACAATGCCATTTCCCACGATGGAGCCCTGCACTAAAAGTCCTGTCAATTGACCCAGAATCAGCTTTTTCTTTTTGCCATTTTCAGCACATCTTAATATTGCTCCCCGAAGCCGTATGAAATCTGCTCAAAGAGATCATGCGGACCTGGCTCATTAGCCGGAAGTTTGGAGCAGGCTCCATACTATAGAGTGTCGGTATTTTTTAAATTTGATTTCCCAGAAGTGGTTTCATGAAACATGGTTGTACCTCACTTTTCATCGGCGCTCACTTTTTGAATAGCAATTAAAAATCCATGTGTCAAGCCTGGAGTGGTCATGATTGGAAGGCTGAGATGACAAAATAACATGTTGAACTCCTGTTTGTCATTAGACAATGTACAAATGAACTGTACTCGGGACAAAATGTCATCTCCATGCTCATTCCATTAAAACTGTCCTTTTTTTTTTTTACTTTACTGTAACTTGGTACAAACTTTTTGAGATCTGAGGAGTACCGTACTCTTTACGGAGTGTTGGAGCTGCCGAAGCAATTCATTGGCATGGGTTATTGCTGGGTGGTTTGCCGTTGCTTTCCCAGTTGTAAGTCAGAGCAGGAATTTGTAATTTGTTCATGGTGCTGACGATAGTTCGCGTACTCGTTGTGTACCCTTTGTGTATTCTGGTGGATGTTAAGGATCCATTGGCGAAGGACACCCAGTGTGACCACTCCTTGGCTTTTTTCACAAGATCTTGGTTATTCGTTGTTCACCTTGGCGTCTTGGGTTTCTATAGGTTTTCTGTTATCGTCGCTTTTCCGAAACCTTGTGAATTCTTGGCTTTTTTTCATTGGCTCACCTTGGCATTTATGAAAATGAGGAGTGGTCACACTGGATACCATGAGGTGTTTAAGATCCACCAATGACTGCTGGCAGATGGGACTTCCAGTTTAACGTACATCCGAGGGTCTGCACACACATTGATGTCTCGCCCTACCTTCTAAACACCAGGATGAGAGTTTGTAGCTGAGTCGGGGTTCAGATCCAGGCTATACGGCTCAGAGGAGAGTGTGCCTACCTCTAGCGTCTCGGCTATCCCACTCTCCCAGTGTGGACTTTAAAGATCAATATTTTTTGCGATAGATTCAGATATTTGCAAAAGTGTTGCTTTGCTCATTAAAAAGCTGCTTCCATTTCGTCCAAAATTCATGAAGCAAGGAAGAAAAACAAACAGCATTGTAATACTCATACACAGGGCTGCACAGTGTTACTGTATATGTATGTCCCATGTTCTAGTCTGTGTTCTCATTCATGTCAGTGATAAATACCAATGTGCTAAGTGGGTGTACTGGCTACCGTGGTGACACTAAATAAGCAGGAACTAGCAATGTAAAGTGGGGGTTCTGGTTAGTTGTTTAACCGCTAGGATTAGTGAATGCCTTCGTGATATTGCTGCATTAATTCTGAGCTGAGCTTTGTTAATGAGCAATGGAATTACCATTAAGCTATTCGACTTGTGAAGTTAATTTATTTCATTCTTTAATTGATCCTCTTGTATTAGTTGTATTTGATTATGAGGAGCTATCTATTTATTACGTATGCAAATGTGGTGTTATGTTTGATTTTTCCTCCCACCACCGAGTCTTCATTTGGCTTTATTTAATTGCAATGCATTCAGTTTTAAACTTTCTGGGAATGCTGTACATACACACATTCATCAACCAAATCTCAGTATTATGTATCTGCTATATCTGCTATGTAGCTCAGTATGCGCAGTCTTCCTGCTCCAAACTTCCATGAATGTCTCAATTAGCGGCATACTCATCGCTGAGTTATCTGTGGAGTTTGGTTTTAATTAAAAATAGCCATGCTGCTAAAGTTGGCTTAATGGTTATGGTGGTGGGCTTGGGATCCTCATGTCCTTAGTTCAAATCACGCTCAGCTGTTGAATTAATACCAGGTGGGGTTGACTCTGCCTGTCATCCTTCCGAGGTCGGCAAAATGAGTGCCAGCTTGCTGGTATCCTGTGTCAGAGTGGCGACCCGTCCAGGATTGTGCCCAATAGCCAAGGAGACTGCGTAGGCAGCACCAACGCTCTGCACAGAGTATGGTCCCAATGGATGGATGGATGGATGGCTTCGAATCCAAGGATCCTGATTTGAAATCTCCCTCGGCTGTTGAATTAATACCAGGTGGGGTTGACTCTTCCTGTCATCCTTCCAAGGTCGGAAAAATGAGTGACAGTTTGCTGGTCTCCTGTGTCGGAGCGGCGACCCATCCAGGATTGTGTCCAATAGCCAAGGAGACTGCTTCGGCAGCACCAACGCTCTTCACAGAGTATGGTCCTGATGGATGGATGGCTAGAGTGTATAGAAGTTCATCTCAGAAGGAGCATGCGGTCCTTTAACTTGGGATGTGAAGCTCTGTGACGCATATGCATATGGATTGCAGAATCTGGGCAAACTCCCTGCATTCACTTACCTGTATAATACCACCTCCTGCAAAATGAGTGAGTGCTCAGATATGGAAAATGACACAGGCGTGAGAGACCAAATGGCCTTTATCTATCTCTTAATTTCCATTGAACTTGTGTCAATCAATGCTCAGTTCAAGAGGGAAATGCTTGATGCTTGGAGGAACCCCCCCCCCCACAATTCTCCTCCACGAGCATCAACTTTGCATGAATGATGAAAAACGAAGATGCATTTTGTACAAGTTAACAAGTCTCTTTGTTTTCATTCTCACTGAATGCAGGCTCGGGAGTTGCATCAGCCTTCTCCGAGGCCCTCAAGATGAAGAAAATCAAGATGGAGGCTATCAACGGTTCCCAAGGCAATGGCTCTCATGGTTGCCATGGCAACGTTGAGCCTGAAAATGGACAGGCGAGCGCTGGACACAGTGAGAGCAGCCATTAATGATTAATTACTTATCTCACTTAGGTTTCTTACTTTCGACGAAGCGTGAGTGGTGTCATTGCACGACGATTAATGTGCAAGGATGCGAGTGCTTCTGGGTTACTGAGCATTGGGGAGGGCTTGGTGGGAAGAACAAATAGTGTGCCTTTTTATAACACGTGATTCATTCTGCTTCAAAATTATGATCACTTAGAACGGTGGTAGCTTCCTTGCGGATACCTCACTTAAAAAAAAAATTCAGGAAACCTCAAAACTTTCCTTCAAAACAAAAGAGAAAGAATATTTTGTAGCTTTCCCAGGTTCGGTGGCGGAATGGGGGCCTGCTTTGAATCTGTGATGTTGTCGGTTCAAAACCCGGCCGAGTCAAACCAAAGAATTTAAAAATGTCACGCGCTGCTTCCTTGCCTTGACGTCCAGCACTTAAAAGGAAAGAGCACGGACAAACAACGTGTAGGTCGGTAATAAGAGCACAAGGCTTTAATGGGGCCTAATAGCCTCCTCCTGTGGCAAAATTACTTGTAAGGAAACTCTTATTTATTTACTTACTTACTTATTTATTTAATTAATTAATTATTATGACACCCAATATTGTTAAACATCGTTTTTGCGGACTACAAGTACTGATGTATACACTTGAAAGTGCTCAGGTTCTCCCCGCCAAACCACGAAGCAATAATGCTGCGCCAGGTAACTCATCGAAGCTGTTAATCCTTTCCTCGCCAGTTTCCATCCAGCGTCGCGCATTTTCCCCAGCACTTGGTGGGCTTCCTGATGCCTTTTGGCAAAGAAGTCACGTTTTTTTGGCTCGGAAACCACTTGAAAATGGGGAGAAAATGGACTCTCCCCTGTCGGTCTAATTTTAATAACTTCACCTTTACTACACATTCGTACCAGCACAACTGATTTGTTTGGAACTCGTTTTTGTTTCAGTTTTCAAAAAACAATAGTTTCTGTGAAGAAGAATAATGCATGCTATTGAAGTGTAGGCTGTCCTTCAAGAGGGGTGTTAAGGCCATTTGGCTTGCAGACATTATACCGATCCCACAGTGTACCTGTAAAAAGGGATAGACAATTTTATGCTGGCACTATGGTCAAATTCCAAATTCCTGCCCTGATCATTCGGATGGGGTGCACCGCGTTGGTGGTATGGCTACGACCCCCTCTTGCCCCCCTCCCCAAGAGTGATGGAACCAGCAGGTAGGGGTTGCCTACGCAAGAGTAGATAACGGCAAACAGTGTGCATTGCAGAATTCCTGGATTCACATACCTTCCCACTCCCGACATAATTGGTTAAAATTCCGTGTAACCATGCTGCTGCGTTAAGATTGTTTTGGAAACAACTTTTATTCCACTTTGATTTCCCAGGAGAAACGTCCGTTTGTGCCGGTGACCCATGTAATGACATCATTATAGTGCACTGCCAGTCACACCTTTTGTGGTTAAAAACAATATTGCGCAGGGTGCCAGAATTTCAGCATTGGTTAGCAATTGGAAACGCTTCTTCTTTTTAATTTTATTTTTGCCTCGGTCAGGAAGCAACACGACATTGGGCATCGGATAGCTATCATCCACTTGCAGAGCGAACAGAAAAGAAACTAGAATGACACTCGTTAGAGTGCATACCTCCACCAGCCGGTATGAACAGTTTACATTTTGTATCCTGAGGATCTGCATCTGGACCTTAACCAAACTTATTGTCACTAACCCAACTCATGCACCAAGTTTCATCTGAATCAATGCATAACCTTTTGAGATATCGTGCTATATATAGTTTTTGGCCCGATCTCACAATGGTGAAGAATCACTTTTAGAATTTTAAAAAATATATCATCTCTGGATCCATCTCTGGATCCATATCTTCACCAGCATTGAATCAATTTGTCCTTGGCACACACCTAACCTGTCCCCCAAGTTTCACCCAAATCCATCCACAACTTTTTGAGACATCTTGCTCACAGACAGACAGACAAGGGTGAAAACATAATCTACGTCTACCTTCGATGGCAGAGGTAACAAAAGGGGTGAAATTCAGCAAGAAGAAAGCCACAATTAGTAATGCATTACATGATATTTTGGAGATTGATTTTTACGACCCTCAAGGTTTATTCTTAGTCTCCCCGGGCTTCTCCATTTCACCTCCTAAATGCTCACAGAACGCAGCTGGAATGGCCTGTTTTGCTTGTCTTGTTATCGGAAACTCATGCTCTCCACCCGATTTGCTTCCTGCCTTTCATAAGTTCTAGAGCAGCAGCCTTCCTGCAGCCACAGGAGCTGGCGGAAAACAAAAATAAAAGAGAAAAAAATACTTTATTGTACATCACAAAGGGTGTGCACGTGCGTAGGTGCAGGCTCTCACCTCACTTGTGATCCCTCTCCCTGCCCACCCTCCCCCGCTTGCTCCTTTTTCCCAATACTCCAAGTCCGCCACCACACTGGATCTTATCCCTACATTACGAGTGTTCCACACCCTCAATGAGTTCTTCCATCCATCACGTTTTCCAGCCTAGGGAAAGGCCCATTGGAAAAGCTTTTTATTGCTGCGTTAATGCGACAGCGAAAGAGATCAGTGAATAACGGTGAGATCAGTGACGAGCATCATGAGCATCTGATATGGACTTTCTTTAATATCATTAGGACAATCAGCAGGTTTTTTTTCTTTGTTTTACAATGTGAAAAGGAAGGTGTGCATTGGGTGTTAGATATAGAAGAACAGATATTAGTAAGTGCTCTCCAAAAAGTTAACAACAGCAATGACAACAATGACATGTAGGAAACGGTGTTAAACTAGAAGGGCACTCGGTAGAGCGCATATCTCCGCCACGCAATGCCTGATCCACGAGAACATAACGGGCCCAATACATTTTTAAAATATAATACTATACAGTACTTTATCGTTTTTTGCCCTATCTCTCAACGGTGAAGAATCACTTTCCAAATTAAATAATTCTCATATCCAGATCCAGATTCGGACTAACAGCTTTTGAGTAGCCTGGAACATCGCTTTTGGCCCTATCCCTCGATGGTGAAGAATCACTTTTAAAATTCCAGTAGTTGTATCCGGATCCGGATGTTCACCAAAATGTAATCAATTCGTCCTTGTCACACACCCAACCTGTTCATCAAGTTTAGGTCAAATCCATTCATAGTTTTTTAAGATATCCTGCTCAAAGACAAACAAACAAAGGGCTGAATACATAACATCCGTCCACCTTCGGTGGCGGAGGTAAAAATAGGCTTTAACAAGGAGCTGATACTCGAGGTCCCACACTTTTTGGGTAGTGTGAGTAATGGATCTGTGCAATATGAAAGCTAAATCTTGAATGGATTTTTTAAAATATGATGTACACAAGCAAGGTTACTTTGATAGTTACCATGGCAACACCATTCAACCAATCACAGCTGTGATCTAATCAGGTTGAGATAATGTCATGAGCAATAGATATCTGCAATACGAAAGCTAAATCTCGAATAGCTTTTGAAATATCGCATGCACAAGCAGAGTTACCGAAATGGTTGCCATGGCAACATAATTTGGTCCAATCACGGCCGTGATCTAATCAGGTTAAGACAATGTCGTGGGGAATATATATCTGCAATATGAAAGCTAAATGTTCCACGGTTTTTGAAATATCACGTTCACAAAAGTACATGGACGGATGATCGGTCATGGGTGGATGATTGGTCGGTCGGACGGAGCTCATTTTAATGTCCCCCGTCTCTGACATTGTCAGAGGGGCGGGCGACAAAAATGCAAGGCTTTTCGAGCGAATGCTTCTCATTTGCATAAACCGACACACCATCAGTGATATCAAATATGATTGACCGGTGAATAAAAAGAGAATTAGACGGGAGAAATTCTCAACCAAACAGAATTATACAAACCAAAGAGAGTTCTCTCCAAAATATTAACAACTCTGAAGGGGCAGTGTTCAAGCCAGAATCTTAAAAGCTTCAGTCTTGGACAAGTGTTTCGACGTTGAGAAACTCCTTTGCAAACAAAAAAGGTTGGAGAAAAAAAACAATACATGATAACAAAACTAAACATGCATTTTTAGCCAAAACTCCAAAATACTTGGTCATGCAAGATCATGATAAGCCTCTGAAAACACTAATCATGGATCCGTAAAGGCCAAAAGGCAATGTCGGGAAAATTAAGGTGAACTTGCTGTTTCGATAATCGAGAACACTTTCCAATACGAAAAAGGTTAGAAAAAAAAACAGAACATTACGGAAAAACTTATCATCCATACACTTTAACCCAGGGACTGAAGTACGTGATAAAGCTTGTCCAAACAATACACATTACATCTTGACCTGAAGGCCAGCATGCATGGTCATACAAAGGATGCGTCCACCCGAGCTCCGAGGCCAAAATGCATAATCTTACAAGCTTCCTTCCTGATTTCCCTCTCCTGAGACGTGATGTTTTTTTTTAATTTTTTAATCAAAAAAGGTTAAACAATCCAGATGTTATGGCAAAGATAAAAGCATATACTATAGCTGAATGATCAAAGTACACTATAAAACTTGTTCGCACAATACACATGCTACTTGACCTGAAGAACAAAATCCATGGTCCTACAGGAAATGCTCTGTGCCTCTCTTAAAAGAAACATATTTTTGTCCCCCATCCCTCCGACAAGGTCACAGACGGGGGACATTAAAATGAGCTCCGACTCACCGACTGATCATGTGTTCATGTACTATTGTGTTCGGGATATTTCAAAAAACCGTTGAACATTTAGCTTTCACATTGCAGGTATCTATTCCTCATAACAATATCTCAATCTAATTAGATCATGGCTGTGATTGGTTGAATTATTTTCCCATGGCAACCATCTCAGTAACTTGGCTTGTGTACGTGACATTTCGAAAACCATTCAAGATTTAGCTTTCGTATTACACAGATCTATTCCTCATGCCACCCAAAAGGAAGGGGATCCAGAGTATAAGCTTCTTATTATCTAAAAAAAAATTATAATCCAAACATTTTTGTGTGTATTTCCACCCAAAGACTAAAGTACACGGGTTTGCAAAGCATATCAAACCAATACACCCACACCTTGGTCTTAGGGATGTGATGCACGGTCATACGCAAAGTGCTCACTGTTTCTACTTTAATATCATCAGTAAGAGAATAACTTTTAAAACTCAATTTTTCCTTATACTATTTGTCTCCACATTGCTTGAGGGGTATTTTAGCAAAATCTTCATTTGCATAACTGTACATGTCATTTGTGATGTCAGAATGGGTTGACCAATCAAGAGAGAGAGAGAGAGAGAGAGAGAGAGAGAGAGAGAGAGAGAGAGAGAGAGAGAGAGAGAGACCCTAATATGAAGATGTGATTAGGTTAATTTGCGAGAACATAAACAGCAAGTAAACAAAATAACAACTAAATATACATGATCAGTCACTTCGTGAATGGTGGAGAAAGTGGATACAAACTCTTTCGGAGAATTCCTTGATCGGAGTTACTCCTTTTAAATGCAGTATTCCTACAATGTTCTTCAGTAAAATGAGGTCATAAGAAGAGCTCCAGAGAAGAAGGTACCAGTAACAATGGTTCACAACAAAGTTGGCCCAGCACCGGATGTCTAAAAGGAATAAAATTATCGACTGGCAGCATTGGGTTAAAATTCAAGAAAGGTCCAAAGCAAGCAGGATAAGGCAGATGTGCAGTGCTGGGGGCAGTCCACCGAAGCTAATAAACACAAAAGCATAGACAGATGGCTGCAGCTACCGGGCTCTAGTCTCGGGAACTGCCAGGTACCCAGGGATATCTAATTTGGCAAAAAAATAAAAATTTTCTGCAATGTGATCATTCACTTACATGGTTGAAGACGAGAGGATAGCCAGGTTTTTGGTAGAGCCTTAGGTTTGAGTATATTGCACCATTTTATGTGCCAAGGAGAGACCGAAGGGAGACTTTCCACTTGAGTTATGTTGTAAACGTGCCACACCTGCATGATACGAGGAGAACCAGGTTGCCTGAAGGACACCTTGTCAGAGAAAGCATGACCTACAAGTGGGATTGAGGAACCATGTGGGCAGATGGTTGTAACACTGGCACCAAGGGGATGTGGTACACAGTGCTGCAGGCGAGGTGTATACGGCGGCGCTGCCTCAGTGGGTGATTCTGCAAGTGATGCAAAACTCAAGGAAGCAGAGAGGTGAGTTTAAACCATCAACATGGATTGAATCCTCTGATGAGAGGTAGCGGGGAGGGAGGGGGGGTTGGGAAAGGTTTGGGTATCGGAAAGGCTGAGAGTTGAAGATTCAGCATGGTAGATGAAGTTTGGAACATTGTCTAATATCAGTGTTCGAAAAGAGGATTGTAGATATTACCTGTCAGAATGTTACTCTTCCCTTGACGATTGGTGCTCATTTACTGAGCTGCACCGAGTCTTTGGGTGAAGAAGCACATTATTCATCTTTTGTTTTTCAATCTTCTTTGGTAGTAAGTAAAATATGAAGTCAGTATGTGAAGTATTTATTGAGTCTGATCAGATTCTGTCCCATGACGTTGAAAATCATTAGGGTGCCATGTTGGCCTTTCTGTGGGAAATAGACT
>NC_140976.1:54482241-54529741 GCF_056783735.1 Eptatretus burgeri | reverse complement strand
CTCCTCCTAAACGGTTGTGCAGAAATTCACCAAACTTGGTAGTTATGATCAACCTCATGGTACAAAGGTGCAGGACGGTAAGCAGGTGAGGTTAAAAGGTCAAATACCAAAAATGCAATTACGGGCACATTTTTAAACATTTTTTCAATTAAACTCTGTGTATGCAATCAGCATTGGGGTATGCATTAAATGTGTAACGATATCTTGAATTTGACCCCTGGTTCATGCCCCATGAGGTGGGGACATAGGGTTACAGGGGACAAAACGGGGGGGGGGGAAATTTTTCACTCAAAATTCGATATTGAGTCATTCCTGGTGGAACGTTTTGCCTTCTTTCAACTTTGCTTCAGGTGGGAAGCATGGGGATTTGTGATAACAGGCCATTGACTTCGCTTTAGTTAACATTATTGATGTTTTGTTAACAGTATAATAATAATTAAGAAGATGATTTATTCCTCCACCATCTCATCTGATGAACCATGGTGCCCACATTATAATGCTCAGAGCAAAGAAGGAACCAGACTTGGTGAACACTATCAAAATTGTAACTACGGCGCAATGTTGACGTTGCAACTCATTGTTTTATTTTATCTTTTTTTTTTACACAATGTCGAGACTTATGCTCGTAGAATAGCAAGGTGACCGACTGTAAAAAGGCAACATACTGACACGATGGCAGAGGTGCGGCAACTGTCAGACACAGAGGAGAAGAGGGGAGGAAACACAGTTCCCAACAAGTAAGAGGATTGGGTTTGTTTGGGGTACCAAGGGTTAAAAAAAAATATCGTGGGTATGGATTGGGGAGGAGAGGCTGGAGCCATGAGATGGAGGTGCACCACCTTCTTGAAAGCCAGGAGGTAATTGCGGGATTGAGCAGTCTCCCATAGGTAGTTCCACAAATTCGAGAAAAGAGGTGTGCGGTAAACCTGTAGTTTGGGAGTTTAACCAGGAAGGAGGTACTGGAAGAACTTGTGCTTCCTTACGGAGCTGCGGAGAGGAAGAGGGCTGAGAGAGCAGAGGGAGCTGTTCCACAGTATCGGACGACATACTAAGTTGTTTTGGTAAATACTGTATAACATTTAGGGAAACTTAAGTAATTTTGCTGGAAATGTCGTGATAACATTCCATGGGAATGCTGTACTTCTTTTCTACTCACAAATGCAGCACCTGAGTGCTGTTTGCATCATGTCCGTGATGTGCTGCTGTCTGCCACATAATTGTTTATTTCACTTGGATGGGAATATAAATGTTAGATCAGGTGGAGAGCTGGCAGGTTAACTCACTGGTGTACGCACTCGCCTCTGAGGTGTGTAGCCTGGGTTTTAACCTCGACCCACCTATAAACTACCACCTTGGTGTTTGGTCTGCAGGGCGATGCATCAATGTGTGCGCCGTCCATCAGAGGGACGTTAAACCGGAGGACCCTTCTACAAGCATTGGTTGCTTGTGAACATTAAATATTCCTAGTCTTTTGTGAAGTGCAGGCGAGTTATCTCCGGCATCGTGAAGAAATTTCATCTTCCTGCCCTCACCAAGAGTAGGCCCATCAGCGGTACAGCCATGCTCCCATCAATGATGCAAACAAGCGGTCAGGTGCTGCACATGAATGAATGAATTGCTTTTAATTGAGCCACACCTCCCACAGTTGTTCGCACTGCTCGAAACACCGATGTGTCGACCAGTGTGAAAACCTTCCTCTTCACTACCCTCAATCTCTTTATAAAAGGATGAGTGGGAATTGTCCCCCCCCCCACCCCTGATTACATGAGTCATGGTGGGCGTGTTGGAGAAAACTGTGGGGGGCGGCATGGTCTCCTTAAAGGTGTTTCACCACCTGTTTTAACTCGTCATTTGTTTTTTGAGAATGTTTTTCATCACATTTCTGTTCGTCAGCGAGTCTTCATTTTCGAGAAAAAAAATAAATACATGAACAATTCCTTAAGTTTCATCTTCAACATTTGAGGTGCCAAGAAAATGCGGTTCATAATAGGCGATGCTCCCCGCATCCCTCCAAAGGAATAAGTTAAAGTGAAGTGAACAGTAATTTTATAAATAACTCTTTTGCTACAAACTTAAGGTAGAACCTCAACAACATCAGAAATAATATCATAAGAGAAAAGAGATTATTGGAATAACTACCAGATATCCTCGAAACAATGGCTTTGAATGTATTATGTGCCGGCACTTTGCAATCTACCAAAAGCTGACGTTGCAGTCGGTGTTGAATTACCAATCGTTGATATGCAACCGACCTCGGCATGACGAGCAGAACATCTTCAAGACTTACTGACCGGCCAAAGTAAATCCCAAACAAAGACTTCAAATTGTCTTTAGAGAGTCCTAACTACAACCTGGATTCCAGGCTGCAGGTTAAAATCTTGCACTAACGAAGGAGATGAATGACCCCGCAAGAAAGCATAAAGATTCCCTCGGAAAGAGTATGGTGTACACTGACCCTTCAGGATGCAAGGTCGAGAAAGGCAGGGAGAAGGCAAGAAATTGGCATGACACCTACCTTGGCAAACTGCCTGATATTCCCATCCAATGCTCTATAACCATTGGTCGCAAAACATCACGCCTGATCGGAGGGTGTGCGGATGGTGTGCTTTGAAGAACACCGTGTGGAAGTGGATAAACAGCATGTATTTGAGTTTTCATTACCTCCGCCACCAAAGGTGGATGGAGGTTATGTTTTCAACCTCTGTTTGTCTGTGAGCACGATATCTGAAAAAGTTGTTGACGGATTAGGACGAAAATTGCTGAATGAGTGGCGTCGGTGACAAGAGCAAGCCGATTCGATTTTGGAGGTCCTAATGCAGATCCGGCCTATCAGTGGGATACAAAATGTAAACTGTTCAGCCTGGCGGAGGGATGCTCCCGACCATTGTTAACTTCGAGTGCTGTTCTCGTTAACTTCCATTTTTAGGGAAGGGTGACATGCATTTCAAAAGCAAAAGTATATTCACCTTTCTGTGAGTAGTCTTCAGAAAAACCATTATTTTTGTATTGAGCAGCTGTCTGCTGTTTGCATCACTTCTGTGCTGCTGCCAGGGTGCCCCCTGTATGATAGGGCAGAAAGATGGAATTTGCTCGATGACTTCACCTTGCATAAAATGCCATGGAATCTTTACTTCCACCAGTAAATGCTGCCGGACAGGACCCTGTTTGAACATCGATTTTATCGCAGTGTTACCAATGAGAGCCAATGGCGACTTATCGAAGTAACGACTGAAACTTTATTAGATGTTGAACGATCCAGCAGATAACACCAGCAATTTCCTGCTTTGGTCGGAATATAACGCTCGAGCAATTCAATCACTCGGACACCAGGTTGACCAACCAGGCCAGTCGGTTACGATTCGATTGACGTTTGAGTAGCTACTGCTCTACAGATAACGCCATGTCCTACTTTTTTATTTCGGTCACTCGGTACTTGTAAAATCCATAGTTCCTGTGGTTAAGCGCACTACTTGTTCAGTTTATGGATCCTAAGTATATTGGACTGGTGTAAAAAAACCCTTCAAGAATTCCCCAGCGACTGACCCCCAATTCTCTGGATGCATTTTATTGGAAATGGATCGTTTTTTTGCACAAGGCCTTGCCAACACAACTGGCTGTGGCAGTATATTGGAAATGTCGCAGGTGGTGTGTGTGTGTGTCTGTGTGTCTGTGTGTCTGTGTGTATGTAATATGTGTATCACCGTGGCAATGTCGCTATACCTTGCCCAGTGTTCTCCACTCCTCACCCCTTCAAACGAAATTAACTTGATCAAATGATAGATTTAATTAATGGGGTGTTGATGTGATGGAAGGAATGGTGATCCAAATGGCCTTCTCCTGCTTCAAAGTTTATTTGTATATCCTCATATAATTACTTACATCAACCCCTACCCCCACCACTCCCCCTCCCCCCCCCCACCTTATTTAAGTGCTCCTGTTTCAACCTCAGCAGATACTGTTGTGACTTTGAGTCACATCACAGCAGCACTCTGTCATTCTTCAATCCTATTACATTATATTGAACAATATTTGATTTATTTTCCACTCATTGGTAAAGATAAATGGTGTTGGGACTGTTGCCATGCTTTTGTGTCATAATGACTGACACGATCGCTCAGAGGTAGTGCACTTAGCTTTGAGCTCTCTTGTCTGTTCGATTCTTGGCCTGACTATAAACCGTCAGATTGGTGTTTTGCAGGCAGGGTGTTTCATCAATGAGCATGCCATCCTTCGGAGGGGACATTAAGCCAGATGTCCTGTCTGCTCGAATTCGCCAGTGGACGTTAAAAGATGAAACTTTTTTTGTTGTTGTTGTTGTTGTTGTTGTTGTCAAAAAAGGTATAGTGTGCCACATCCCAATGAAATTCCAAATTCTGAACACATAGGGCATCGGTGACACAACCATGTATCCTGGGAATATGACTGGCATCAAATGCTATGGACGTCCACCATGAGCCATATTGACATCATCAGATATAAAGTTTCATAAATACTCTATATCTGTATCATTTGTGTCAGACAAAGCTTCTCTAAGATAAAGTCGTCATCACAAGGAAACATTATTCTTCCTCTAACTACATCCCTGATGACAATTGTGCACAAAAAAAAAATGTTTATCGTGTGCAATCGACTTTGAAATGCAGGACTTTGTTGTTGTCTGTTTGTTCCCCTCAGCGTTTCATCAAAATGGCTTCCTGCTTTCGCATGCTCTGCCCGGAGTTCACAGCAAAGACGAACACCCAGAGACAAAGCACGATGGCAAAGATCGGCTCACAACGGAGCAAGGCAAGGCTCTCGACACCAGTTGCACACTGAAAGAAAGGGAGAAACAAATAAACAAAATATGGGTCACTTAAGGACGTTCAGTTTCCAAGGTCCGAGTATTCGTCTTGAATGGGGAATGACGGTTAAGTGATGGCGTGATGCAGTTTCATTTAAATATTAATCACGTCTTTGTTGAGGTTGGGCGTTTTGTTGCACATGTGAATCTCACGATTTGTGTCGGAAGATCACAGACTGCAAAGGGACAAAGAAGACTGGGTCAGGAAAAACTGGGATAA
Organism: Eptatretus burgeri; assembly: GCF_056783735.1. Lineage (NCBI taxonomy): Eukaryota > Metazoa > Chordata > Myxini > Myxiniformes > Myxinidae > Eptatretus > Eptatretus burgeri. Next base: position 54,524,681 of record NC_140976.1, on the reverse strand, counting down.
GACCGGGACAGACTGTTCAGAGTCTGTTTGAGCCAAGCGAGGCTGACAGAGGCACCCGGTAAATATTTGCAGCGGGCAGCGGCCAGCTGCTCATGACAGATGACATGCCGTCTCCACGGCGGCCGGCACTGTTTGTGTCCTGGCGTTCAGGGACGATAGCCACAATTAACGCAGCGCAAACCCATTAATATGCAAATGAGTGAGACACACAGGGCAGGCGAGCATTGGCTGTACTTCTCTGGGATTATGTCTGTCTCGTTAGCGATCTTGGCATACCCAAACCAACGGTCCACCTTCATGGCTGCCAGCCAGCGACTGTATCAACAATGACAATCGTGTAACATATTGAGCCATCTGTGATGTCCCTGGATTATCATCACTCCCACAGGGTGAGAGACACACCAGGTATTCAAGAGCAGAATAGGCAATACATGGTTCAGATAAATTTTTACCTGTTTTCCTATCATGAATGTCCTGAACTTTTGTTGTCTCCATTGCTGTCTCCTCTTTTGAAAACCGAAGGCGCACCACCAACTACGGCAGCTGTCTAGCAAGGTAAAGCCCAGTTGCGACGTTTCGCCAACTGGATGGTCTTCATCTGGGACTGTGTAGGCATCGTGCACCTGGTGTTAAACACCCTCTAAGGGGAGAGACGCGGTGGCATCACATGACTATGATATGTATACGGTGAGACCTAACCTCATTTACATCATCGCCTTGCTTGTAACATAGTGTGGTCAGATATGTGTGGGGGGGGTAAACTTAAATTAACATTTTAACTTCTATCTCTGCCAAGAGGAAAGAGTTTTATTTTTGCATAAAAGAGGCCATGAATCTAATCATGATAAGAAAAACCAGATGGTACCAAAGGCAACCGTTGAATCACAATGATGTTAAAAGACACAGCCTCTGAAATTGCAAACGAAGCAAAAGGCAGTCACAAGAACAAGTTATCACTGATATAACCAAAAACGTCATCAAGGAATGGAAATAACCGAAACAAGGCACAACGGTTTAAAAAAAAAAAAGGTTTCATGAACATACTGTGAACTGAACAAGACTCCAGAGAGGAAGATGAGAGAAGGCAGAATACACTTCAACATGATAGAAACTTTGAGAAAAAAATAATGGAGTGCTTGCTGGGAGATTCGCCTCAGAGAAAGAAAATGGAAGCATTGGCATCAATATATTGAAATCATCTATCTATAATTCCAGCTGTGTGTGTGTGTGTGTGTGTGTGTGTGTGTGTGTGTGTGTGTGTGTGTGTGTGTGTGTGTGTGTGTGTGTGTGTGTGTGTGTGTGTGTGTGTGTGTGTGTGTGTGTGTGTGAGTGACCGCCGTTTCTCGACAACCAATGGTCCGATCTCATTGAAACTTGACAGATATATTGCTGGGGACCTGAGTATGTGCCTTTTCAAGGTTTGATATTAATCGGACAAGTGGTTCCCAAGTTATGGCCATTTATTTACCAAACCAATGACAAGACACGTTGTTGCATGGACGTGGCCGATGGGAAAGGGAAGCTCAGCCGCGTTCGCCATTACGGGTTACAACGTACGGACTTCCGGATCCATTACGGGTTACAACGTACGGACTTCCGGATAATGATGACTAAGTGTATTCTAATAATTTCTCGATTTCTTTTGCGCATTTATAGATGAACACAATGCCCCAAGTTATGATAGTTTTCGTATTAGAGGGTGTATAAATTTCGGTAACATCAGAGTGCTGGTATGCTCCGAACCAGGAAGTAAATTTTTTTCTCTCTTCTCTTTTTGTTTTTCCTTGCCACGACATTGCGAAAAGGTAAAATACGTTGGCACTAATTGAATAATTGGGTATTAAAAGTAAATTGCGAATAATCGTAACTGCGAATAATATTCGAACTTCCGGGCCACGCACGTACGGGCACTCGAGAGCGAAGAAACGGCCTGTGTGGTTGTTGTTTTTTGCTCGCGGTTTGAATATTTATTTATTAATTTATTATTATTATTATTTTTTTTTTTTTACAGGCACGTACTAGTCTATCTATAATTCCAGCAATCTCTGTGTGTGTGTGTGTCTGTCTGTTTGTCTGCCGGTCCGATCTGATTGAAACTTGGCAGGAATATTCCCGGGGACCCGTGGATGTGCCTTTTCGAGGTTTGATATCCATCGGACGAGCGGTTCCCAAGTTACGGCCATGTATCTGTGAACCAATGACAGGACATGGTGCTATGACATCACGAATGACATCACAATTAATGTTTATTTAATTAATTACTTTTTTTTTTTGAAGGATTGACGTCACAATTCTTCTTCTTCGTTTGGTATGACGTCACAATCGACACTGGGGAACTGGGTATGTGCCTTTCTCTGGATATGTGCCATACCTGGGTATATGCCAAACTCCCAAGATTTGATTATTATTCAAATTATTAATTAATCCCAAGGTTTGAATTTTCCCGAGGGAAACAGCTGTTTCCCAAGGGTTTGAAAGCTGTTTTTTCCCAAGGTTGGAATTCATCGTTGTGCTTGGTAGACATTTGTGAATACATTTACAGAGAGAGGGATGAGAGAGGAGGGGGAGAGGAGGGGGAGAGAGGGGCGAGAGAGAAGGGCGAGAGAGAAGGGCGAGAGAGAAGGGCGAGAGAGAAGGGCGAGAGAGAAGGACGAGAGAGAAGGGCGAGAGAGAAGGGCGAGAGAAGGGCGAGAGAGAAGGGCGAGAGAGAAGGGCGAGAGAGGGGGAGAGAGGAGGGCGAGAGAGTGGGCGAGAGAGGGGAGGGAGGGAGAAGGGGACAGAGGAGGGGGGAGAGAGGAGGGCGAGAGAGAAGGGTGAGAGAGGGAGGGAGAGAGGAGGGGGACAGAGGAGGGGGAGAGAGAAGGGGAGAGAGGGAAGAGAGAGGGGACGAGAGAGAGGAGGGGGGACAGAGGAGGGGGGACAGAGGAGGGGGAGAGAAGGGCGAGAGGAGGTTGAGAGGGGGGCAAGAGAAGGGAGAGAGGAGGGGGAGAGAGAAGGGCGAGAGAGAAGTGAGAGGGGGGCAAGAGAGGGGAGGGAGAGAGGAGGGGGGACAGAGGAGGGGGCAGAGAGGGGGCGAGAGGGGGTGAGAGGGGGCAAGAGAGGGGAGGGAGAGAGGGGGCGAGAGAAGGGAGAGAGGAGGGGGAGAGAGAAGGGCGAGAGAGGGGTGAGAGGGGGGCAAGAGAGGGGAGGGAGAGAGGAGGGGGACAGAGGAGGAGGGGCAGAGAGGGGGAGAGAGGAGGGGAGCGAGGGGGAAGAGGGGGGAAAGAGAGGGGAGGGAGAGAGGGGGGCAAGAGAAGGGAGAGAGGAGGGGGAGAGAGAAGGGCGAGAGAGGGGGTGAGAGGGGGGCAAGAGAGGGGAGGGAGAGAGGAGGAGACAGAGGAGGGGGCAGAGAGGGGGAGAGAGGAGGGGAGAGAGGGGGAAGAGGGGGCAAGAGAGGGGACGGAGAGAGAGGGGGCAAGAGAGGTGGGGCGGGAGAGGAGGGGGGACAGAGGAGGAGGAGAGAGGGGGGCGAGAGAGGAGCGAGAGAGAGGGGCGTCACAATTCTTCTTCTTCGTTTGATATTACGTCACAATTGATGCTGGGGACCTGATATTGCAGGCACGAAGCTGCACATACTGGCAAGCACCTAAGGGCCAACCCCTACGGGCCCGCACTAGTCTATCTATAATTCCAGCAATATCTGTGTGTCTGTATGCGTGTCTGCGACCACCGTTTCTCGACAACCCCTGGTGCGATCTAATTTAAACTTGCCAGCTATATTGCTGGGGCCCTGTGGATGTACCTTTTCAAGGTTTGATATCAATCGGATAAGTGGTTCCCAAGTTATGGCCATTTATTTACCAAACCAATGAAAGGACAAGGTGCTATGACGTAACGATTGACGTCACAAATCTTTTTTTTTGCACGTACGGGCACGCACGTACGGGCACGCACGTACGGGCACGCACGTAAGGGCACGCGAGAGCAAAGGAACGGCCTGTGTGTTTGTTGTTTCTGGCACGCGGTTTGAAAGTTTTTTTTTTTGCACGTGCGGCCACGCACGTACGGGCACGCACATACGGGCCCATGCTAGTATTAAATTCGCAGAATAATTCTGTGAACAACTCTCTCTACAATGATAACTTGAATGGCACTCGGTGGAGCGCATTACCTCCACCACACTGAACAGTTTGTGTTTTGTATCCCACTGATAGGTTGAATCTGAATCTGGACCTTAACCAAAATCGAATTGGCTTGTTCTTGTCACCTAACCAACTTATCCACCTAGTTTTGTCATAACTCGTCCACAACTTTTTGAAATATCATGCTATATATCGTTTTTATGCCTGGTGTTGGCTTTATGGCTGGAATGGTGGGCTTGGGATCCATAGGGTCCTGAGTTTGAATCCCGCTCAGCTGTTGAATTAATACCAGATGGGGTTGACTCAGCCTGTCATCCTTCTGAGGTCGGCAAAATGGGTATCAGCTTGCTGGTATCCTCTGTCGGAGTGGCGACCCGTCCAGGATTGTGCCCAATAGCCAAGGAGATTGCTTCGGCAGCATCAATGCTCTGCACAGAGTATGGTCCCGATGGATGGATGGATCATTTTGGCCCCATCTCTCATCATGAAGAATCACTTAAAATTAAAAGCATCCAGTATCCGGATCTGCATCTTCACCAAAATCGAATCAATTCGTCCTTGTTACATCTGCAAACTCTCCACCATATTTCGGCCGAATCTGTCCACAACTCTTTGAGATATCCCGTTTACTGTCAGACAGATATACGGGGTGAAAACATAACCTCCGTCCACTTTTGGTGGCGGAGGTAATGACATACAATTTACAGGTATGTCAGACATAACAAATACCAATTAAATCATCCCACTAGTGACTACCGAGGAGATCCAGCTCCCATTTAAAGAAAAGCAAGAAATATACACAAGGCCCCTAGATATGAGATCGGCATATAAGCAATCAAAGATGGTGATGAACTGTTGCAGAGGGAATTGGCAAAACTATTTACAAAGTGCTTTGAAGATGGAAAAAAAATCCCCGTAACCTGGAAGAACTTTGAGCTGATATTGATCCACGAAACATCGAGATACGATGGACCGAAATAACTACCACCCAGTTAGCCTTCTCTCCAGTACTTAGAAAATGGTCACAAAAATTCAGGATAGGAGTCCATTATTGATAATTAAGGAGTCCGTTTTTGATAATCAAGGAGTCCATTATTGTCCTTTATTATATTGATAGTTAATTGATCAGAGTCCGCTATTGATAAAATAAGACCCTCACCAGGACTTGTGTTGTGTGCTGTTATGTTTGTGTTTATGTGGTACGTATACGATTCATTGACAACGTAGGTTTATGTTCATACAATGGACAAACAGACTTTTTCGGTTTTATTGCATAGATTCGCTTTCCAATCATATGTATTTTATAGATATATGTACGTCATTTATAGATACACCTATTTTACTGATGTAGATTTATTTTTTATAGTACGTACCTTACAGATGCCCCCAGGTTCGTAGTACGCAGACTTTATAGATGTACTCACATTTTACAATGATGCATCATTGTATAGGTTTATAGATACTGCAGTCACATTCTAAGAGTATGCACTTTATAGACGAACTTACATTGTAATATAGACGAACATAGTGTACTTTTTCGAGGTGCGCAGTTGAAAAAATAGAACGTGTAATACTGGCCACCATTAGGTGGTATTTGTGGCTGATGTTAGCACATTATGTGTGGACAGACAGATAAACAGAGCCAAATGCAATACCCTCTGGTGAAGATAAATATTTAGGATAAGGTTACCTCCACATCTCCGAGCCCACCTAATGTCACATGCAAGGCGATAATGAAAACAATGTTGGGTCATACTATCTACTTATTACAGTCACGTGATCCCCCCTCCCCTCCATCCTCTTGGGAAGGTCACTTAACACTGAACATACGATGCCCCTGCACAGTCCTAGAAGAAGATCACTGGTTGGACCTGACCCTCGCCTTCTGGGAAGTCATACTTAGTTGGTGGTGCCTTCATTTGTGAATTTTGATCTTCAGCGAAACAACCAGTTCTTTGTGAGTCTCCTACTTCAACCATTTTTTTTTTTATCACTTTTTACACCAACAGCACCTTCATCAGCTCTTTCACTTATGATAACTTTATCTTGCTCTTGGTATCCTTTTAACCCTGTATGTCCATTTCAATAAATATGTCAATGGCAGAGGGAGGCAGGGGCTCGTACAAAAACAGTAAAGCAGAGAGGAACGGGCACAAAAGAGACACAGAGGCAGAGGACGGACAGGTAGGGCAACAAAAACAGATAACGACAGACAACATTGCACGAATAAGCAGGAGAGGACAGGCAAAGAAGAAGAATGCAAGTATGAAACAAGGAGGTGCAAAAGGAAAAGGTTGCAGGTGGTGAAAAAGGAAAGATCAGTGAGAATATGAAGCATCTTTGACAGACATGGGAGATAACGATGGGTCACGACTTGAAAGGACTGAGAAAGCGGTACCACCCGAAAGGACTCGAGGGACAAGCAAGATTTGATAGACTCAGCAAGGTGATTTCATAGACAGGGGAAAAGGAGGACAAAGGATTAAAGGTGGGCAGAGATACTACATTTCCAACCTCATCTTGTTTCCCTCTTCCTCAGTCTTTCCGCACGTATTGACAGAATGGCCCAGAGGAGTGCACACTCGCCTCTAAGCTGTCTACCCTGGGTTTGAATCCTGACCCAGGCCCGTAGCCAGGGCTCAGTATAAATGGGGGCATATGAACTGGATGGGGGGGGGCACAATTATTATATTTAATATTTTTGATAACCCGGTATACTATTGTATTCATGCAGCATTGACACATCTACACTGAGGTTGCCGTCGCATACTAACCAAATTGATCTCAGCTAGATTTAATATGTTCCCATGTTTTTGGCCTAAAATTATTCGAATGCAGGAGAGCCGCAACAAACTGGCACATTCACAATGCAAATATTCAATGATTAGACAATTGGCACCAATTCAGGTGCATTTATACAAGGTGTTGTGAAGAATTGGCATTAGAAAATTAATATACCAGAGATACAATGACTAAACGGGGGAGGTTGGCACCAGAATCAGTGCACTTTGAAATAAGATACAGTCGGCTATGACCTGCGATCATCACGTTAAACGATCAACAGCAAATACGACCAAACAAAGCACCAAACAACATTTAACTTAAACATCAGAAGTACAAAGCAGCCGACCACGGCGGGTGCTGACCACAACCACACTGCAACCACAACCACACACGCATCACCAGCAGTCACACACACAATCTGAACTCCTCGTATAGTTTTTATACCGCTGTACTCGCTGTCAGAAGAGCTGCAGGCAACGTGTCTTGGTGTGGAATCTTCTGAGGACCTTCTCCTTCCATTCATTCAGGCATTTACGTGTGAGGTCTTTCTCGAAGGCCAGCTGTACCAGTTGTGCCTTGCGTACATGGCGCATGGACCGTCGATGGTCAGTGAAGACATTCCTCAATGTTGAGAATGAGTTTTCACACATGGCAGTGGATGCACCAAATGGTAGTCCAAGTCTCATAGCAGTCACTACACTTGGCATGGCTTCCAGCGTTTTGTGGTATGTTGAGAGGAGTTTTTGTGTTGTCCATCTCTCTTTTGGCTGCTTTTCTGTCTGTGAGCGAATAAACTGCTTTGCAACCACACACTCCGTTTCACTGATTGTTGACTTTGTTAATGTCATGATGTGCTGGAACAAGTGGGGATCCAAAAACGTGCCATTTTCAGGATTCAAGGCAGCAAGTGAACGGGCGAGTTGTGTGTTGCACTCACTGAAGCGCTGAGCGATCTCGCCAAGCACAGTGTCAATTGCGCTGTAAAAAACCCTCTGCAGTTCCGTCTTGTCATTGTCGTTGTTTTGTCCTGTCGTCTCCAAAACTACAAACTGTTCCAAGTTTTTCAAGACACATTGTGCGTCTCCATTTTGGTGGTGCAGATGTAGAAGTGTGAGCATCGTTGGCCTTGTTCCACAGATCAGTGAACTCATCCTCAGAGCGGAGTTTCTTCACGCACTCTGTAGCACTCGCCACCAGTTCCAACCCCATTAGCAAGTCCATGTCCTCTGCCTGCAAGAGTCTGTTAGGGCCATCTAACAACATCAGCAGTTTTTGTACAAAGAGAGCAATGAACATGAAGGCAGGCCCAGAGACTTCCCGCAAAAGCCCAATAACCTCCATCCTCATCTCTGCACCGTAGGTGCGCTCTGCATCAATCTCCGACAGTAAGGATGTGATATCCTTAAAAGATCCTATGATCACAGACACGGTGGCTAAATGTCCCGTCCACCTTTGATCAAGAAGTCGTTTTAACCGCTCACCTTTATACTGTGCAGCAACAGTGGGCTTTCTGAAGAATCTGTACAGGCAACAACAAACCTCGAGGAAATCAGTGACAGCTTTCTCTGCTGCCAGTGCGTGGATAACTACCAGATGGAGTTGGTGATTTAAGCAGTGCACATAAGGGATTTCTTTTTCCAATATCTCTTGCAACAACTTTTGCACCCCACCCCACCATGCTTCCCGGCCATTACCGAAGCCCCGTCGTGCACCTGACTTAATATTTTTGACGTGTAAAGTCCTGTTTTTGTCAGCTCTGCAATTATTAGGTCTGTCAATGTTTTTGCATCTCCAGCGTCGGCAGTAGCTATTGTGAGGAGACGCTCTGTTGCTTCATTTGATGCCGATACAAAGCGAATGATGATTGATATGTTCTCACATTCAGTGGGGTCCCTCGTCCCATCCACCTTGATGGTAAACCATGATGTGCCTACTTCTTCCACAATGGCATCCGTCACAACATTACTCAATGTGCAGATCAGTTCATTCTGCATTTCCGGACTAGTATAGCTTGCGTTTCGTGGGATATGCTGTATTATTTCGGCTAGCACGGTGTCTTTTTGAGTGTGTAGTTTAAAAGCGAGAGGAAGAGCCCACTGTGCCCGTCTGACATATCCTCAAAATTACCAAGGCTCCCTCTAAAAGGTATCTGATTTTCGGCGAGAAATCCCACAACATCTATAAGAGCAGACACATAGTACCGGATTCTATTTAGCTGGTCAGCATTGAGGAGTGTGGAAATCTCCTCACCACAATCGATGCGCCTCTCATTCTCCTTCCACCTCAAAACACAAGTTAAATGTTCCTTTGAAGTTGCGTGTTTGTGAAACCCCCTGCCTTTCTCAACGGCATGTCTCCAATTCCGGTAGCCTCGCACTGTGAAAGTAGAGTCCACTGGGCCACGTGCGGTGTTAAACTTCCTACATGGATAGCAGAATGCTGCATCTGTCTGCACACTGTATTCCAGCCATTCATTAGTCTGGTACCACGAGGACACAAACGAGCGACTCTTGTTCTGCAACAGATGGCCAGGGTACCGCTGTAGAACAACTTGATTCGGTCTCTCACTTCCAAGATCATCGGGAAGCGGCTTGACAGTCACACCTGACCCCGAGGCCGCCGCCAAGCGTGGAAACTCGGCTGTCTGCACTGGGGCTCCAGCCGCAGTGCTGACGTTGCTGGCTTGGCCAGGTTGGCCAGCTTCTGTCGGTATTTCATCGACATGATCATCTTCTCCTCCTCCTCCTCCTCCTCCTCCTCCTCCAACTCCTCCCACAACATGTCTTTCATCATCTTTATTTTCGTTGGTTGCATTTTTTCCTTTTCTGAGCCATTTTCGTATATCCATCATCCACGTCTTTTTCTCCTGCTGCGAGCTCGTGCTCTGTGATTCGTCCCTCGTGACTCGTGTCACTAATCTCACGACTCGCGACATTTGACGGTTTTATTTATTAAATGATGCATCCATCAAAAACAGGTTTTATCTGCATCATTTCAAATGGAAGCACTATTGCAAACACACATATTTTTAATTTTTATGATAAAATTACTTTTGTAAGATGGAGGGTTGACGGGTTGTGAAGGTCACGTGGTGCACGTGCACTTCATCTTTAATTATGTAAATTTATGTATTTTTCCTTAATCATATTATCATATTATGACTATATTACATTTCTACCTAACTTACAACCAATCAGGTAACCTGCTCAATAGGGCCTCCATATCGAATACGCTGATTGGCTATTACTTAAAACTAAATGATCCACGATATATATATATATATATATATATATATATATATATATATATATATATATATATATATATATATATATATATATATATATATATATATATATATATATATGTATATATATATATATATATATATATGTATATATATATATATATGTATATATATATATATATATATATATATATATATATATATATATATATATATATATATATATATATATATATATATATATATAACCACCGACAACATCGACATTCGACACGAGGTCTTGGCTGCTGGCGTTGGTGCTTGCGTTATTATCTTTTATCTTGTGGTCTTGGACTGTATTGTCTTGCCAATTGCTTTTGGAGATGCGCTGACAAGCGCACACTTATCTCTTGACTGTTATTCAAAGAAGGATATTATTAAAGAACAGTTTATCCAAGAAGGTCTTATTATTCACCACACTGAATATTCATCTGGAATAAGGGTTTTAGTTCACACAGGTGAACTCTTAAACAGCAAGGAGTTCACAGTGGGCGCTCGTCCTTAAACACCAAGTTGTTCACAGGGTGCAACAGGGCATAAATGGGTGGCGTACAAGTGGGGGGGGGGCACCAGATGCGCCATGGGGGGGCATTACACCCAAATGCCCCCCCCCCTAGCGACGGGCCTGTCCTGACCCAACTATAAACTGTGATCCCAGTGTTTTACAGATAGGGTGATTCATCAATGTGTGTGCCGAAACTCAGATGGATGTTAAACCAGGCGTCCCATCTGCTAGCATTCATTGGTGGATGCCAAAGATCCAATGGTGCCATTCGCTATTGAAGAGTGCTCTCTTCAATCTTTGCGATCGAAGGCGAGCTGTTACCGACATCATGAACAAATTCCAAATTCCTGCCCAAACCAGCAGAGAGCATTGCATCAGTGGCACAGCCACGCCCTCAGCCGATGATAGCACCCAGCAGCCTTGTGCTGCATTCGAAAGAAGAAGAAGAAGAAGAAGTAGAAGTAGAAGTAGAAGTAGAAGTAGAAGTAGAAGTAGAAGTAGAAGTAGAAGTAGAAGTAGAAGTAGAAGTAGAAGAAGAAGAAGAAGAAGAAGAAGAAGAAGAAGAAGAAGAAGAAGAAGAAGAAGAAGAAGAAGAAGAAGAAGAAGAAGAAGAAGAAGAAGAAGAAGAAGAAGAAGAAGAAGAAGAAGAAGAAGAAGAAGAAGAAGAAGAAGAAGAAGAAGAAGAAGAAGAAGTTTTTACACTCATGACAGCCGACTGGAACCTTTTCAAAAGAGTCGGTCATTGTTTGCTCATGCATTTGCCATTTGTCCACCTGCCGGCTCTCGTGTGAAAGTCTGCTGTGGCTTACATCAATGATAGCAGAAGACAGACTATGTCTGCAGATGTCCTTCTGCAGTTGAATAACTCTTTCTCGGAGATTGGTGGCAGGATTTGCACTCCGGCCACTGTAAAGCACTTCATTCTGCAAAACACAAAGAAAACTGAAAACCCACTCCATGGGAGTACCTCCTGTGCAGCTCCCCTTTACAGGGCAGCTCACTGGATGACGGGATTGGGGTAAAGCCATCGGGATCCCCATTCCTTGATGATTGGAGAAAAACATGGGGAAACCTTCCTGGTTCAGATTGTGACGGTGTGTGTCAGGGTGGTGCTGAGGTGTTGTCCACCAGACGGCTGTCTCCTCCGGTTAACCTGAGGCGGTCCCTTCGGGTGGGTGCCTGGAACGTCCTTTCCCGAAGAGAGGGTGATCAGCTGTCTCTGCTATCATCTGAGCTCCATCGTTTGGACATCGGTATTGCAGCACTCTCCGAGGTTCTGAGACCGGATAGTGGTGAGATCATGGCGGGTGGTTACACCTCTAATGGTCTGGTCGCTCTCATGGTAACCATACCCAAGAGGTTGCTGTAGCTGTGTCCAATAAGCTGATTCCAATGATAATTGAGGTAACACCAGTCAACAAGCGTATTATGAAACTGAAGATTTGTCACTCTTTGGGGGTCATTCCCCTGGTCTCTGTATGTGCTCAGACTGAGGTGAGTGATCTCACTGTGAAGGACACATTCTATGCCGCGCGTGAATCTGTGGTTGATCGGTGCCCAAGGTGAGATACTCTTCTCATCTTGGGGGATTTTAATGCATCGACTGGCACTAATAGGGATGGTTATGATACGAGTCATGTGTTGGTCCCCATAGGTCTGGAACTGTGAACCAGAATTGCATTAAGGTCCTTGACTTTGCAAGAATTCGTGGACTTGTTGTGGCTGGTTCATAGTTACAGTGCCTACAGGCTCATCGCTGGATTTTGTATTCCAACGCCGGTGGTGTGGAAAAGGAGATTGATTATGTGCTCGTTGATGGGTGCTGGACAATGATTGAGAACTGCAGGATCGACTGGAGTGCTCAGTTACTCTATGCTGACCACAGGTTTGTTGAAGCAACTCTGAAGTTGCAGCATAAATCCTGGAGAATGGTACCATCCCAGTCTTGGCTGGATGTCGGCAAGCTCAAGGATGAGAGAGTAGCTGAGGAGTGTGTGAACATGCTAAGTGGGGATTTGGGGAATCCTGAAGAGTTGTGAATTGCATTCAAGACTACCGTCCTTGATGTTGCTGGTGGATGTCTTGTAAGGGAACCCACCGTCAGGCGAAGAAGAAATTTGTCTCCCAAGGGACACTGGAAACCATTGACCAGAGTCGCAGGGCCAGGCTTAGTGACAGAGCTGAGCTGTTCAGGGAGTTTAGGTGTAAAACTGTACGTGTGCTGAGGGCAGGCAAAGAGCCCTGTGTGCGAAGAATCTGTGAGGCAGTAGAGCATCACCTGTGGTCAAGTGATTCTCGGCATGCTTACAAAGGAATTTGTGAATTGCGTTCCGCCAAGCGCATCCCTCGGTGTATTGCAGTTAGAGCGGAGGATGGTGGGCTCTGGACAGAGAAGTCTGAAGTGGAACCCCGTTTGGCTGGTTACTTTGAGCGGCTGTTCCAGGCTGACCCACCATTTGTTGAGTTGGACGGCAGGGGTGTAACTATCCCTATTGCTGACCCACTAATCAACTGTAAACCACCTTTTGTGGAAACACAGGCTGTGGTGAACTGGTTAAAATGGGGGTAAAGCTTCTGGAATCTGTGGCATCCATGCTAAACTTCTCAAGGCTGGTGGAAATGCTGCACTTGTGTTATTGCATGCAGTTCTGTGCTGTGTTTGAACACAGGCATCATCCCAAATGACTGGAAAAGGAACCTTGTTGTCCCTCTCTGGAAAGGGAAGGGTGATCACCAGGACTGCAACAGCTTCTGTGGGATGACACTGTATCAGTGCCAGGCAAGGTCTTTGCTCAGAGAATTATTGATAGGGGTTGCCACCATCTGCTTGAGCACCAGCGCCCAGAGCAGCCAAGCTTTACACCAAAGAGTTCAACTATTGGCTGTTTCCTTGCACTTTGGGTCCTCACCCAATGCAAACCAGAGTTTTGGCAATGGCTGCTTGCAGCCTAAGTTAATCTCCACAAAGCGTGTGATTCAGTGAATTGGGATGCCCTCTGGAGCATTCTTGGTCTTCACGGCGTGCCATCAATACTGATTTCTCAACTACACTCTGGTGCTGAGATTGCTGTGAGGTGTGGTGGATCCATCTCTGACTTTTTCTAGCTGTTATTGAAGTTTGTCAGGTGTGTATACTGGCCCCGCACACTTTTCAGTGCTTCTATGGACTGGATTCTGGGGAGGATGTCGGAGAGATCAAGTTGCGGTGCATCGTTTGAGAATGTCAAGTTCTCTGACCTTGATTCCGCAGATGATTCAGTCATCTTTGCGGAGACACTGGATATCCTTATGGGGGCCCTCTAGGCACTGAATGAGGAGTCAGAGCTGCTGTGATTACAGGTTTCCTGAGTAAAAAATAAGATACAGGTTTTCAATGACATCTTGGATGCTGCTATCTTGTCCGTACCTGTTTGTGGTGCGGATGTTGAGGTCACAGAGAGATTCACTTACCTTGTTGGTGATATTCATGTCTCTGCCTGGGGCGTAGCCAGGCTGAGGCAGACAAGGCAGTTTCCTCATTGCTCATTTCCTGAAATATGATCTGGCCTGAGCCCTCTGGCCATCTGAGCTCCCTGGGGAGTAAACTATCAAAGCTACCCGGTAGTGCTCTGAATACTCTTATCTCCACTCCTATCACAATACCTAAATAGGACAGTTCACCTCTTTTCGCCTCATCGCTTTTGGACCTCTGGCTAGGCCCTTGTCTGCATGTTGTGAGCCAGAGGTCAATAGATATCTTAGTCGGGCCTGGGGAGTCATGGATTCACTGGATCACGAAAGACCGAGTCGTTAAGTCCTTGGTGCTTTCAGTCTTGCTCTATGGATGTGAGACTTTGACTCTGACCAGGGTTCTGAGAAAGAGACTTCACTCCTTCAGTACCAGGTCTCTTTGGAGAATCCTTGGCTCTCTCTGCTCAGACTTTGTGTCTAACAAGCATTTGCTGAGAGACTCAGCTGAGATTTGTTACCTATATAGTCCATGAGCATCAGCTGCAGCTGTATGGACATGTGGCTCATTTTCCTGACGCTGATCCTGCTCATCAGATTCTCTCATCAAGGGAGCCTCATGAGTGGAGGAGGCCAACGGGCTGACCACATGCCTCTTGGTTGCAGCAGGTTGATCGGCATCTCAAGGAGATGGGGATGGGCTAGACATCTGTCTGGAGGATCGATGGCCAGACGAAGGCCCCTAGTGTACCGGCGGAAAGTGGATGCAGCGACATGCTGCTCCGGCGCGTGCTCCCAAACCTGACCTGACCTGAGAAGGCAGAATGATGCCTGACAGATTAGGGCTACAGACAACACCAACCTTCCAAATATGAATAGCACAATGGAAACTTTCGTGCTATTCATTCTTTAAATGGAAGAGTGTATGTAATACCTTGTGTTGAAGAATGTAAACACACACACACACACACACACACACACACACACACACACACACACACACACACACTTTCATTGTTCAGCATATTTATTTAGGCTGTCTCAAGAAAATGTATAGACTTAAATATTTTAGAAAAAAATTAAATATCAGAGAGAGGAACTATGTTGATATTACGAATACCTAACAGATGGCTTTAGTGTGTAATGGAATGCTCATCATCAGTCAGCTGTTACCCACGATGCAGTGTAGACCAACAAGATGGCGGCTGCTCGCTTGTCCTTCGAGCAACATAAGCTGATTTTGAAGAGGTATTGGAAATCCAGGAACGTGTGTGAGATGTAACAAAGGTGGAGGCCTCTACCTCCCTCTCTATCTCTCTCCTCCTAATTGAAAGACTTTTTTTGACACAACTCAGGTTGTGGACTCATCAATCAGTGATTTTTCTCGAATTTTATGGGAAAAAAAAACTCGATGATGGATGGTTCCCATTTGAGCTCCATGCACCACTAAAGACCATCCATACATCGATGAAAGACAAGGAATATGAAAAAGAAAAAGGACAAAGAATAAGAAGAATACAAATCCTCAGACCTGCTGCATTGCTCTCCCCTCCAATTCCCCCCCACCCCACCATCCCTCCTTCAGTCCCTACTGGCACTCTCGTCTTCTTCAACACGTACATTCTGCTCGTAACATAGCACTAATGCAGACCACGGTTGAGAAATCGATGGGTAAAATTAATGAGGGATGGACAAGGACGAGACAGAGGGCCACAGGCAGGGCAAGGAGAGCTGAAGTAGCTAAAAGGGGATTGTTACAGTTAAGTGTTGGGCTTAATTTGCTCAAAATAAATAATTCACCAGAAGTTTCACTCCCGTACGCACACCTCAACACAGAATATATACCTAAATGTTTTTCTCTCTTTGGGTACAAGTATGTCATTCCACCAAACATCTTCCCATTCTTGGTTCCTCACTATCATCAAATTCAGCATTTCAAAACATGTTTTTCTTATTCCTTCTCTCATTGATATTTCTTGTTTCGAACTTCATTTACTTGTATTCTCTGTGTTGTGTTATCTTTCAGTTTTGTTTTTGTTAACATAATACTTATTCCTCTATTCTTACTCTATTTATCGATAACTTTCTGATTTTGGGGGTCACGAGGAGCAATGGAACTTCGATACGAAGTACATAATTCAACTTTGCTTGGCAGTCAGGCATCAACTACAACTACCGACCATGTTGAAGTCACACACAAGACAAAATGCTCATAACAACAAGACAACAAGGCATTGTGCCCACGAGGATGGGAAAATTAGAAGGAAATGAAATAATATGATCGAGTGCGGGATAAAATGTCTGTATTCATCAGCAGAAATCCATATTTCTGCTTCGTATTCTTGGGACTTGAACCCCTAATCTGGTCCGTTTTAAGTCTGGCTTTTATTTTAACACCCATGGACATTATACACTGTCCTTTTTGGGTAGTGGTCCATGGTAATATTCTCTCTCTCTCTCTCTCTCTCTCTCTCTCTCTCTCTCTCTCTCTCTCTCTCTCTCTCTCTCTCTCTCTCTCTCTCTCTCTCTCTCTCTCTCTCTCTCTCTCTCTCTCTCTCTCTCTCTCTCTCTCTCCCCCCCACCCTCTTCCACTTCCATTGAAAGACCTTTGGATACGATAAAATTTGTGGATTCTCGCTTTGAAGAGGTTCTTGCATTTTAGAGTCAACACGTCGATGATGGCTGGTTCCCATCTGATGATCTGGAGGGCCATTGATTGAGGCAATCAATAAGCATAAGGAATCCTGCAGATCTTTCTCTCTCTCTCCCCCCCCCCCATTTTTAATGTGCATCTCCCTCCTCCCCTCTCTTTCATTGTAATCTTATTTTGGCTTGTTGATGAGCCCTTAAGACAGAAACGCATGTCTAAGACTTTAGATTGAGATACAGGCTTTACCATCTCCCCTTAAGAGTTATTGTCTTTGCTGAGTCTATGGAGAGATCTCTATCCCTCTTTCTCTCATTTATCATAGCAACGGATGTCTGCCCTTTCCTGTTTTCCGTCTTTTCTTAGTTACATTTCCTTTGTTTTGACAAGCTTTGCTGGTTTTTTTGTTTTGTTCTTACTTTGTTTGTTTGGATTATATAAATCTCTTTTCTCTTCTCTCTCTTCCCTTCTCTTCTCTCCCTTTCTTTCCGATCGACCATCAAATTCAAATTTTGATATGGTAATTATCACAAGTACATACTCAAATACACACACCCTTGTTGGGAAATTGTTTGGCTGTCCATCTCCTACAACTTGTACCTATTATATATATATATATATATATATATATATATATATATATATATATATATATATATATATATATATATATATATCACCATGGCCCCTGGGAAGGAACAATTTGCTGCTGTTCTTTACCAAAATGGCCACATCGTTTTCTCATTGGATAAATGTGATTAGGGATGCAGAACAAACGGAGTTCCCATAACACTATGATCACTCACAGTGACGATCTGGGGTTTTTTTGGTTTATTTTCCTCCACCACTGAAGGTGGATGGAGGTTATGTTTTCTCCTTTGTCCGTCTGTCTGTCTGTCCGTCTGTGAGCAGGATATCTCAAAACGTTATGGACAAATTCAGACGAAATTTGGTGCACAGGTTGGGACGAAATTTGGTGCACAGGTTGGGACGAAATTTGATTCTTCACCATTGAGAGATGGGGCTAACTAAAAGCGACACACTGGAAAGCACGATATCTCAAAAGGTTGTGGACGAGCTATGACAAACCTGGATACATGAGTTGGCTAGGTGACAAGAACAAGCCCAATATATTTTGGTGTGTGACAAAGACGGATTGTCCGGATGCAGATCCGGCCTATCGGTGGGATACAAAATTTAAACTGCTCAGCCTGGCGGAGGTATGCATTCCACCGAGTGCTGTTCTAGTTTTAAATTGCACTAGTTCCTTATATTATTATTTGCAATGAAGTGAGAAAGGATAATAATCAAAGCTTTGATGACTATGCAAGCCAGATAGCATCATGTGATCTATGCTGGAAGATGCCCTTTGTACTCTGCATTTGGAAAAGGTGGAAACTATTATCAGAGAGCGAAGGCTACCAGTTCAAAAATGTACGTACCAGACATCTTCCAGTTTCACCTTTTATGGCCAACATACAACTTCAGACATACACTTCTGTTGATTGAGTGGAGAGGGTGTCGTGGCCTGTGAGTTCACTGAAGTTCTTTTTGCAATTTAGGAGCAATTAAGGATTGCTGAAAGATGCAGAATATGTGTCCATGGAGCTTTATAGAGTAAAGAAAAGGTAACGTAAACTCTTGTGGAATCTCTTTCTTCTTCCCCTTTCTTTCGGCTTCTCCCATCTATATGCGGCTGCCACAATGCTGGTTGATCACCCTTCTCCATCTCCTCCTGTCAGTCACTAATTCTTCTTCCAATCCCACAACTTCTAAATCTCTACCCACTGCATCCTTCCATTCGGTCTTTGGCCTTCCTCTTCTCCTTCTTCCTGGCAGTCCCATCTCCATCACTTGCCTCTCCACATACTCTCTCCTCATTAGATGGTCAAATTTAGTGTCTTTTCAGCTACGTTTTTCGATGCTTCCACAATCTTCACTGCCCCACTGATGTACTGGTTACTTCTTCTTCTTAATTCGTATGCAGCACAAGGCTGCAGGGTAGCATCATCAGCTGAGGGCCTGGCTGTGCCACAGATGCAATGCCCTCTGCTGGTTATGGCAGGAATTTGGAATTTGTCCATGGTTCCATCAACAGTTCACCTACGCTTCTCAAAGTACAGCATGAGATCTTTAATGTCCACCAACGAATGCTGGCAGACGGAATTCCCGTTTAACGTCCATCCTAGGGACGGTACATACATTGATGAATCTCCCTGCCTGTGAAACACCGGGATGACAGTTCATAGCTGGGCCAAGATTCAAATCCAGGCTCGACAGCTTAGAGGTGATTGTGCGTACCTCTAGGCCATGCTGTCAGCCCTTACTGGGTGCAGATCTTGTCCTTTCTTATCACTCCACCCATGCATCTCAGCATCCGCATCTCATTTGTATCCAGATTCTATTCCTCTTTCTTTGATGTTGCCCAAGTTCCGGCACTATATAACAAAGCCGGTCTCACAACTGTCTTATAAATTCTTCTTTTCAGTTTCAGCTGTACTTTTCTATCACACACCACTTCACTGCACTTCCTCCAGTTATTCCAAACAGAATTAATCCACTGCTTAATTTCCATTCCCATATTTCCATCTTCTCCCACCACTGACACCAGGTACATGAATCTACTCACTTTCTCCAGATCGTCTTCACCCGTTATCTTTACACCTTCAGCCCGATCATCTTCAAACTGACAATCCTCTTCAAACCGAGGCTCAAACTGACAATCAATATCTTTGATCTACTTATCTTCATACTCATATCCTCCAGCACTTTTCTTCATTTCTCCAGATACTCTGTCAGATTATCATCATCCCCACCACACAGCTCAATGTCATCTGCAAACAACATTGACCATAACACTTCCTGACTCCATTGCTTAGTTTGAACATCCATGACAATCTGGAAGAGGAAGGGGCTCAGCGCTGATCAATGCAATCCAACTTTAACTTCAAAACTCTCACTCTCTCCCACACTGCTACATACTCTTGTCTGGCACCCCTTATTCATGTCCTGCAATATAGTCGTACATACTTATCAGGCAGGACTCCATGGATACTTGCATAGCTTCAGACTTCCTCCTTAGTCACCTGGTCATAAGCCTTCTCTATATATTGGGGAATATTGTCCCCAAGTAATTATTCACCATATAATAATATATACATTGGAGGATATGTTTGGGTGTTTTCATTATATTTCTTGTTCGGGTTAGGTCTGGCCTGACTCCCCTCTCCTACCTCTGCCCTTCCGTAGCGACTGCAGGTCACATGCATCCTCAAGAAACTCTCAGCTGTGTTAATTCGTATGCTTATGCTCCTGATTGTGGAATTGTCTCCCTGTGTCTGTTGCCTCGTCCTCACTTTATTCTTTCAAATGTGCTGTCCATCACTATCCCATGCACACCCAATACATATCGACAATCTCTCCTTGCCCATTCTGTTCCTCTTCGGGCTATTGTTACTCATTTATGCGTTATTCCACCTTTCCTACTGTGTACGTCTCCCCTCCTCGCTCCTACCAATACCAGCTGTTTATTTCTAAACCTGCTGCCCTTTGTCTTTTAGCAACTCCACAAGCCGAAACCTTTGTTTAAGGAAATGGTCTAATCAATCATTGACATCATCTACACAGATTAATAATGGTTGCCATCATGGCAGTTCACAGGTGACAAGTGAACACCAACACCATTTTTGTTGTTGTTGTTGTTGCGGAGCTGCAGCCAACACGACAACCACACTCTCATCAGCCTGCTGCCAAAGAATGAAGGAATATCTAAAAAAAAGATCACATCATTCCCTATCTGCAATTTCAAGCAAGGATTTGGCACTTGGCCAGGGTGTCGCTATGACTTCACCTCCTGTTCATGGAAATATACTGTGGGATCTTTAATATCCACCAACTATTGCCCATATGTGGGATACCCTGCTTAATAGGCCGTCCGAGGGACTTTAGCACTTTCATGCAACGCCCTGCCAGTGAAGATCCCCAATCTGACAGTTTATAGTTGACTCGGGAATCAAACTCAGGCTCTGCAGCTACAATGGCAAGTGTGCTACCTCTGTGCCATCCTGTTGGGCCTACATTACTGTAGTGAATGACAAGTATTGACATGTAAATCTGCAAGCATGAAAATTTATCGTTCCTGAAGTGAACAAGCACGTACCTTCGTGTCACCATTGGCTGTTCACTGTTGCTACTCAAGCATTTATAATTCATATTTCACCTTTACTTCCTCTTTTACATTGAAGATGCAAGCATACCTCACCAAAAGCCATCTAATCCAGCTCGGCACACCACCGGGAATTAAGATTGCGGACACATGAATACAAACACAATGCACGTACCCACGCACGACACAAATTGAAATGAAAAACCCACTCATGCACAGTATTGACTTTGATGACCTCGCCAAACTGTTGATGTAAGACTTCAAGCCATTCACTAGTGTAGTAGATAGTAGAAAAATCGTGCAAATTATGATACAAGCATCATCATTTGCACGATTCCTCTCAAAAATTGCTGTTATCTGCCCCCAATCCCATCACTATCTCTACCCACTTTACCCAGTCGCACCCAACTGTCCCTGGACTCTGTATCCTTTTCTCCTGACAAGGTGGAGAGCTTGCTTTCAAACCTCGAGTCAGATTCTGCAACCGGTCCAGACGGCATCAGCCCACGTGTCCTCAAAGCCTGCTCTTCTGCTCTTGCTCACCCTCTCTCTGTTCTATTCACCCTCTCATTTGCCCAAGGTCATCTGCCATCTGCTTGGAAATCTGCTAACATCACTGCCCTGCATAAAAAAGGTGCAAAAACAGATTCCTATAACTACAGACCAATCAGCCTTCTCCCAATCATCAGCAAGGTTATGGAATCCATCATCGCTTCAGACATGAAATCCTTCCTCTTCTCCAATGGCTTGATTTCCAATCATCAATTTGGTTTCAGACCAGGTCACTCTACCCTGGATATGCTGCTTCTGCTCTCCCGTCAATGGATGGAGGTCCTCAATGCCAGACAGGAAATCCGAGCCGTATCCCTGGACATATCACGTGCTTTTGACACAGTCTGGCACCCTGCACTACTCACCAAACTCTCTTCCCATGGTATTCAAGGCCATCTCCACTCATGGCTCGCAGACTTCCTCTCCTGTCGCTGCCTCCCACCTTTCTCGACTTCACGCTGTCGAAACCAGGGCATTTAAGATCATTGGCATCTCCCGCAATGAAGCTGAGTCATTGGGCCTCTCACTCAATCACCGCAGGTTAGTCGGTGGTCTTTCTGTCTTCTACCGACTCCTCTCCAGCCTTGCCCCCCCTGCTCTCTCTGCGATTTGTCCCAACCACATTTCCACAGGGCGCTCAAGGTCCGCCAACAACCCCCTTCTGGTAAAACTACCAAAATCACGAATCACTGCTCATCTTCACTCTTTCATTCCTCTTTTTTCCCGCCTTTGGAATAAACTTCCTCACTCTATTCTTTCCCATTCTTCCCTCCAGGCTTTCAAAACAGCTGTTCACCACCACCTCTTATCTTCCCCCATCCAAATCCTCGATCTTTTCTACCCCCGATAATCCACCCAAGCCCACTTCCTTCAATTCTTCTGCTTTCCTTCCTGAAAGTCCCTGTAATGTCCATCTTCTCCTCACCATGTTCCCCGTCCCATCCCCATCCCTCTCCCTTCCACAGTTCACCTGTGTCTGTTCCCCAATGTTTTGGCCCTTCCACTCCCGCCCCTCTTGTCTCATGCCTCCTTGCTGTGAGTTGTGTGTTAGCTCTCATACGAGCCTCGACCAAGGTATACAAAAAAAAAAAAAAAAAAAAAAAAAAGTCAACGTGTGGCCCTAAATGGAGTTCTTTCATCCCCTCTTCCTGTGCAGGCTGGCGTTCCTCAAGGTAGCGTTCTGGGCCCTGTTCTTTTTCTGGTTTTCATCAATGATCTCTCGGACTCTCTGGAAAATCCTCTATTTCTCTTTGCCGACGACTCCACCCTCTGCCATACCATCTGTCATCCCTCAGACCGGCAAGCAGCAGCTTCTTCGCTCACTGCAGATCTGGATAAAATCACAAACTGGTCCAACATGTGGAACATGTCTTTCAATCCAGACAAATCTCACACTCTCACTATGTCTCTTCGAAAGGACCGTTTACAAAACCCCCCCATCCACTTTCTCAACAATCCTCTGGAAGAAGTCTATTCTTTCAAGCTTCTGGGTCTCACTATCTGCCATGACCTTTCCTGGGAAAGTCACATTTCCAACCTCGCCTCAAAAGCCAGTCGCCGACTGGGAATCCTCCGTCGTGCTAAGTCCTTCCTCGGCCCTCTTGAGCTCCTGACCACTTACAAAGCTTTTGTCCATAGCCTGATGGAGTACTGCTCTCCCCTCTGGGCTGGTGCTCCTGCCTCCCACCTTTCTCGGCTTCACGCTGTCGAAACCAGGGCATTTAAGATCATCGGCATCTCCCGCAATGAAGCTGAGTCTTTGGGCCTCTCACTCAATCACCGCAGGTTGGTCGGTGGTCTTTCTGTCTTCTACCGACTCCTCTCCAGCCTTGCCCCCCCCTGCTCTCTCTGCGATTTGTCCCCACCACATTTACACAGGGCGCTCAAGGTCCGCCAACAACCCCCTTCTGGTAAAACTACCAAAATCACGAATCACTGCTCATCTTCACTCTTTCATTCCTCTTTTTTCCTGCCTTTGGAATAAACTTCATCACTCTATTCTTTCCCATTCTTCCCTCCAGGCTTTCAAAACAGCTGTTCACCACCACCTCTTATCTTCCCCCATCCAAATCCTCGATCTTTTCTACCCCCGATAATCCACCCAAGCCCACTTCCTTCATTTCTCCTGCTTTCCTTCCTGAAAGTCCCTGAAATGTCCATCTTCTCTTCGCCATGTTCCCCGTCCCATCCCCATCCCTCTCCCTTTCACAGTTCACCTAATGTGTCTGTTCCCCAATGTTTTGTCCCTTCCACTCCCGCCCCTCTTGTCTCATGCCTCCTTGCTGTGAGTTGTGTGTTAGCTCTCATACGAGCCTCGACCAAGGTATACAAAAAAAAAAAAAAAAAATACACGTGCTGCTTCTCGGGAGCGACCTGAAATACATGGGTGGCACGAGTCTCACGAGACACTTTAGACTATTTGAACGACCAAGTTGTGATTTGTGCTGGATTAACTACCAATGCAGAGTGGTTTACTTACCGTAGCTGGAATGGGGGTAACCCCCACCTTCATCAGCTCTGCTGATCTATTTCTATCACTGTCTCTGTCTCTCCTGCACTTCCTTTCTCATCCCGTGACAAAACCTTCCCCAGCTTGTTAAAGCATGTCCATCAAATCTTTGAGTTCTTCATTCTTGAAACACTACTATCCACACCACTTGTTGAATAATTCAGCAATTTTGCAATTAAATGGATGGCAGCTAATTTCTCCGATATAAAAAAGGCATTGGTGAAAAGGTTGACTGCACTATTGTACACCATGGAATTTAACAAGCACATGCATCATTTTGATATGTTCATGTTCTTTTTTTTTGTTTTTTCATCGACTGAAAATTCACGATCATGTTCCAGACGGATCCACCCTGAAAAGGACTGTTCCTCACCATTCGTCAGGCAGGCCGCGGCAGTATCTATCTCTGCTGATCTTGGAAATTCCTGCACTCACTGGAGCCTGCCGGCAAATCCGCCAAGTTGTTTTTGTGTTCCAGCTATGTTTTGTGTTTGTATCCTGGCACCTCCAAAGCCGGCCACCAGCTCTTAATTATCTGCATGGCTATGGCCTTCCTCAAACGTCCTCAGGTTATAACGGCATACCTCGATAGGAAGTGCCATGAAATGTGGCTTCCCCATTTTACTTGGTAGTTGCTTCCCATCTTTTCCTCCAGCCCATTCTTCTCCGTTTCCTTTAAATCTGAGGCCCTCAGTTTCATCTCACAACGAGAAGCTGAATCTTAGCATCTCCTTCTCGCTCATTTCAGGCAGGTTTGTGGCCTTGCACTCTTTTACTCCAATTTTGATTTTTCTACTTCCACCCTCTGGACTCTACGCAAAGACCCATGCTCTCCAGGTTGCATGTGTTCTTCTAGAAACCCTTAACTTGTTGCCCTCCCCAAGATTGAGCTCAACATTTACCTCCATTATTTCATTCTGTTCTTCTCTTGGACCGTGGAACCTCCTTTTGAAGTTTGTAATCTCAAGCTTTTCCCTTCAGGTCTTCAAAACTGCCATCCACCATTACATCATTTTCTTGCACCTTTATAAGTCTGAGCTTCTCTACACCTGCCGATACAGTGTCCTCTGTTCACCTGCCTCTCTCTCTCTCCCCGAATTGTCCAGCAGTTTCCCCTTCTTCCCACTTTCTGCCTGTTGAACCTTCGTCTACCGTTGTTCTTTCTCTTCCATGAGGCTCAACACCTATAGTTAAAAAAATAAATGTGAAGGAATCATAACTGTCAGCTCATGACGTGGAATCTATACTGCTCGACAACATCATAATAATGATAATAATGATAATCCAGAGCTTGGCTTGAAGGTTCTGGCTTTGGTGCCGTCTATTGTTACGAACACTAAAGATTTGAAATATTTGACATGGACCCATGGATATGCAGTTCACATTGAGAATTGAAACCAAAAATCCAGGTTGTCAGATAAAGCAATCATAGAAGTGCAAGTTCATCATTGGAATACATCAGGAACGTTCTTACTCAATTTTAAATTTAAATGTAAAGAGGTGGCATTGCCTCATTACCTTTTTGAACAACTTGACTCGTTATCCCTGATTAGTACAAACACTACAACCACCATATTAGTTATTACCAGTTTTCCATGAACTCATCTCTTGAACACAGCATAGGGACGTCAAGCTTATTGATCGATCAGCTTATGGGCATGTTTCAGGACACAGCTTTCGTGTTAATCCCAGCACTGCACTGCACTTGCTGTTTTGACATCTCACACAATTTCGTTGTATTGTGCAAGAGGGTTACAAAGTAAGTCCCAATTTAGTCCATGACCTCTACCAATATCATTGGTTCAAGCTCTCTGAAAGTGCATGCATTTGGGCAGGAAAAGAAAGGTTCATGACCTCTTCTGAATTGATACCCTAATCTGCTTTCTATCCTTATCCTATAAACCAGTATCCGACGAATTTGAATCCCAATTTTACTCCACCCGTTACAATTTTGTTTATTTTTTATCCTTACCCTGTTCTTGAAACACATAAAACGGAACCACGCTTTGTGACCTTACCTGGCCTGACCTGACACACATATTAAAACATGCAGTTGTAGTTTTAATATCAGAACCAAGTATTAATGATAACAGAACCTCGACATTTCATTTTTAACAACGCTCGACATTGCATTGACACGTGACCTTAAATAACCTTGCAGCCGTCCCCTTGCTCTTCATTAGCCTCGGTCTTGTGACAAAAACAAAAGAAACTAAATGTCGGCTTACTTCCCTGAAACCGTCACTTGCACTTGTTTATGTGACCTGCTTACAGGTGATACACGGGGGGTGGGCTGCACCCAGGCCGAGGGGCCAGAGGCCACTCTACACCGTGGCCTACTGAACAACCAAGCCTCGCTACTCCTCCCGGAAGTTTCATCTGTTGAGGGTCTTCTCTCCAACATCCAGGTTGGTATTTGAGCCTTATCGTACTATCAAGTATCCAGTAGCATTCAACCATTTTCTGTACTTCAATTGTGTTGTATTTATTTTCTCTCATGATTATTGGTTATTGTCAATGTTTGTGTTCATACATGTTTTGAGCTACAATAATCAATGAATTCATTGCCACTACGACCAAAGCTGGTAGGAGTTTATGTTTTCACCCCTGTGTCTGTTTGTCTGTCTGTGAGCAGAGTTATGGACGGATTCGGACAAAATTTGGTGGACATGTTGGGTGTGCAACAATGATAAATTTATTGAGTTTTGGTGAAGATCCGAATCCGGAAATTAGAATTTTTTGTGATTCTTCACCATTGAGAGATCGGGCCAAAAACAGTGTATAGCACGATGTATCAAAAGTTAGGGTTAGTGGACAGATTTCGATGAAACTTGGTAGCCATGTTGGATGTGCAACAAGGACAAATTTATTAGATTTTGGTGAATATCCAGATCCGAATCCTGAGACTGGGATTTTAAAGTTATTCACCATTGAGAGTATATTGCACTGATATTTCAAAATGATGACTGATTATCACAAAACTTGGTGGATGAGTTGGGTGGGTGACAAGAACAAGCCGATTCAATTTTGGTTGCTTGGATGCAGGTCCGGCCTACCAGTGGGATAAAAAGTTTCAACTGTTCAGCCTGGTAGAGGTGTGCGCTCTACCAAGTGCTGTTCTCGTTACCTCCGCCACCGAAGGTGGACGAAGATTAAGTTTTCACCCATGTCTATCTGTCTGTCTGTGAGCAGGTTATCTCAAAAAGTTATTGACGGATTCGGACTAAATTTGGTGGACATGTTGGGTGTGTGAAAATGACAAATTGCTTAGATTTTGGTAAAAATCAAGATACTAGAATTTTGAAGTGATTTTTCACCATTGAGAGATAGGGCAAAAAACGATGTTCAAGGGTACTCAAAAGTATGACAGCTCAAAGAGTTATGGGCGGATTTGGACGACACTTAGTTGAACGGTTGGGAGTGTGACAAGGATGAATTGATTTGATTTAGGTGAAGATCCGGATTATGGATCCAGATGCGAGATTTTTTTTAATATTTCAAGTGCTTCTTAACCATTGAGAGATGGGGCCAAAAACGATATATAGCATGATATTTCAAAACGTTGTGGACGAGTTATGACAAAACTTGGTGGATGAGTTGATTAGGTGACAAGAACAAGCTGATTAGATGTTAGTTCAGGTCCCGATTCAGATCGAGCTTATCGGTAGGATACAAAACGTAAACTGTTTTGCCGGGCGGAAGTATGCCTTCTACAGAGTGCTGTTCCAGTTTGCTGCCTGTGATCGTCCACTTTTGCACTCATCTTCCGTGGTGCTTGGCAGGGACTCGTCAGATTGGCGGGAGAGTCCTGGCGTGCTCAGGACAAGGCTGCACAGCTCGAGCAGGCCGAGCTAAGACTGGAGCTTCTGCGGGAGCGTGAATTGCGCCAAGCCCTGGAACGGCAGCTCCTGCCTGAGCAGCGAGCACGTGGTAAGGTTTCTTCGAATTTATCAGAGATATTGCTGAGTTGACCAATAGTTCTTCGTCACATGATTTTAAAAAATAATTAGCACACAATGGAGGAAATCGTTCATTCCTTTCAGCTACAGGACTTTCAACTGCAGCTGTAAGACCATGTTGTATAATATATGGTGAAAAATAGAAATCAGGCTTTTGAATGGTTGTGGTTCAACCAACCTGGAATTTTTTTTATTATAATAGTGGCTGCAGAAACTTTTTGGGCTGATAGGATGGTCTAGTCTAGAGGTACACACACTTGCTTCGGAGCTGTCGGAGCTTGGGTTTGAATCTCGGCCCAGCTATAAACTGTCATCCTCGTGTTTCTCATGCAGGGTGATTCATCGATGTGTGTGCATCCCTCGGATGGACGATAAACTGGTGTCCCATCTGCCAGCATTAGTTGGTGGACGTTACAGATCCCCAGGTGTCCATCGTGAATAATAGGCAAGCTATCTCTGGCGTCTGAGCCAAAATTAAAAATTCCTGCTCTAACCTACAGTGGGCACTAAATCAGCAGCATAGCTGTGCCCCCTGCAAATGATGCTGCCCGTAACCATGTTGTGCACACTAAAGAAGTAGAAGAAGAAGAAAGAGAAGAGGAATAATAATAAGTACAAGAATAATAAGTACAATAGGAACAATATTTCATCAGACTGAACTACATGATACCAGTGAGAATAGCTCCGTCAGTGGCGTTACAGCCCTCCACTATGCATTGATAAAATCACCAGGTACAATACTACATAAAATGCGTGACACAACATGGCCTAAAGTTTAATATCTTATAACTAAAAAGATACTGACAATAAAGAGGTTAAAACAGGCACCATAGGATGTATTTACAAAGTTAGCAAAAGGACTAAATACTGTAGATAGGAACAATGTTGAAAGACTGGAAGAGAACAGCAGCATTAACTAGATTAAGGTGGTTCTGCAGGTTGAAGAAAGAAGAGGACCAAAACAGTGGAAGCAAGCAGAAAAAATAAACTGAATCGAGGGAAGAGTACTGTATGTTAGGATCATAAAAGCATCGATAAAAGGGTGAAATGAGACGGAAGATGCAGGTAAAAAAAATCTTTCAAAAACAACAACAATTTATTGTGTTAAATGTCATGTTTGAGTTATTGGAAGCTCTGACTGGAGCCCAATGCAAAGGAAAACGAGAAAGAGCAATCAGAGATTACCGACCCTCACCAGGACCTGTTTTGTGTGGAAAATAAATGGAAGGATGTACTGAATGGAAGGTCGAGAATCTAGATGGTCTGGTGTAAAAGTGTAAAGGTCAAAGGTCTGAAAAGGTTTAAAGGTCAAATGGTCTGAAGGTCTAAAGGTCTGAAGAGGTCGAAATGGTTGAAAGGGTCTTCAAAGGCCAAAGGGGTCGAAAGGGTGTAATTTAAAGTTAATGGGTTGGAATTGTCTAAGGGGATTTAAAGGGTCTTAAAACATCTAAAAAGTGTCAAAGGGGTCTAAAGGGTATTGAAAGGTCTGAAAGGTATGAAGGTCTAAAGGGTAGAAAGGAGTCTAAGGGGTGTTAAGGATCGTTGTAATTATAAAGGGTGTAATGGGGTTTATAGGTTGCAAAGGATAGGAACAATGTTGAATGACTGGAAGCGTGACCGGCTTCACGCTGTAGAAACCAAGGCATTTCGGATCATCGGCATCTCCCGCAATGAGGCTGAGTCTTTGGGCCTCTCACTCAATCACCGCAGGTTGGTCGGTGGTCTTTCTGTCTTCTACCATCTCCTCTCCAGCCTCGCCCCCCCCCTGCTCTCTCTACGATTTGTCCCCACCACATTTCCGCAGGGCGCTCAAGGTCCGCCAACAACCCCCTTCTGGTAAAACTACCAAAATCACGAATCACTGCTCACCTTCACTCTTTCATTCCTCTTTATTCCCGCCGTTGGAATAAACTCCCTCACTTTATTCATTCCCATTCTTCCCTCCAGGCCTTCAAAACAGCTGTTCACCACCACCTCTTATCATCCCCCATCCAAATCCTCGATCTTTTCTACCCCCGATAATCCACCCAACCCACCTCCTTCAAATTCCCTGCTTTCCTTCGTGAAAGTCCCTGTAATGTCCATCTTCTATTCCCCATGTTCCCTGTCCCATCCCTCTCCCTTCCACAGATCTCCAAATGTCTCTGTTCCCCACTATTTTGTCCTTCCCACTCCCTCCCCTCCTGTCTCACGCCCCCCTTGATGTGCATTGTGAGTTCGCTCTCATACGAGCCTCGACAAGGTATACAAAAAAAAAAAGGATCTTAGGGGTCTTAATGGTTCTTGGGGGTCTTAAAGAATCTTAGGGGTCTGAGGGCTCTTAAAGGGTCTTAGAGTTCTAAATGGTCTTATGGGACTGTGTTCTAATGGGTGTAACGTGGTCTATAGGGTCTACAGGGTTAAGGTTCTAAATTATCTTAGGGGTCTTAAGGGTTCTTGGCGGTCTTAAATAGTCTTAGAGTTCGAAAGGGTCTTAGGGGTCTTTCAGGTCTAATGAGTCTTAGGGCTCTTAAAGGGTCTGAGAGTTCTAAAGGGTCTTAAAAGGTCTTCAGGTTCTAAAGGATCTTAACAGTCTTAGTGGTCTTAAAAGGGTCTTCAGGTTATAAAGGGTGTTTCTCAGGTCTCAAAGGGTCAAAATGTATATCAGAGTCTAATGTAGTTAACACACCTACTCTGTGTGGACAAACGGACCCAAATGCAATACTCTCTCCTCTGTCGACGGTAATAAGTGGATGGATGTGGGTTTTCAGTGACATCTGCTCTGCAGTAGATGAGAAGTCCAGCAACTACTACTCGTACGACTTCTTCGATCCCCCAATTATTCCCAAGTTCTTGTGAGGTCGGCTCGGAAAAGTCTTTCATGAATAAGCTGGCCTGAGTTTGACTTAAGCTGCCAAGAATTTGTAATTTATCCAGGGTGCCGGTGATAACTTTCCCACTCTTCACGAAAGACTATGTGGCATCTTTAACATCCATTGAAGGACCAGTGCTGGTATACGAGTCTGAATACGAGTAGCCTTACAAGGAAATTATTCAACACATGAGGAGGCCATGAGGCCTATCAAGTTTGTGCAATGGTTGCCAACCTATGGTTGTCTTTCGTATGCAGAACATGGTTATGGGCAGCATCATTTGCTGGGGTGCAGCTGTGCCGCTGATGCAGTGTCCCCTGTAGGTTAGAGCAGGAATTTTGAATTTAGCCAGGGTGTCGGCGATAGCCCGGCTACTCTTGGCGAAGGACACCGTGGGATCTTCGTCCACCAAATAATGCACCAACAAGCAGACAGGATGCCCAGTTTAACATCCATCTGAGGGCATTCTTTTAATATGCTGATCGTCAAGCAAGGAAGTAGAACGTATCATCTTTAAAGTTTCTGGTACGACTCAGCTTGGGTCCGGTTCGAATAGCAGACCTCCCAGACCCAGACCATTGAGCCACTGGTACGAGTCTGGGTTAAAGTTGAGATTCAAACTTACAGGCATCACAATCAAAATATTTAATCGGATCTTCGCAATCAGATTTTATAATCTTTAAATGGTAGGTACAAGGACGGGATTTGAAACTGCAAACCTCACGTCAACCACTTACTCTATAACCCACTACACCAAGCAACTAGTCCGACTTAATGTTCTTCTGATGGATGATGAGCACATTGATGCATCCATCGCTCTGCATGCAAAACACCAGCTGGGTTAAGACTCAAACCCAGACTAGACGTCTCAAAGGCAGGTGAGCTATCATGCCAGCTCAAATTCAAACATAAATGAACAAAAGATCATTCTTGAGAGTACAACTCCACAACAAAAGATAAAAAAGAGAGTGGAACTCTCATATACTATAGTCATAACTGTAGCATTCTGCCTGGGTGGATAGATTCCTATTCCACTGGACCATGAGGGAATCATCATATAGGCCAGAACGCTTTAAGCATGGGGCCTACAGAAACGGTGTGCCTCAGAACGCCCGTGACGCTGATGGGCTGCAACCTTTCGACATTGAACGATGCTTTTAACAGTCACTTTTGGTCTTTTTCACGCTGAAAACAAAACTTATGGGGAAGTCATGGTGATTGTGAATCTAAGACTTCTCTTTGGAGCCATTTTACCTCATGTCCCATGGAGCCTATTATTTAATTATATCGGGTTAGGAAAAAAAAAATCACTTCTCCGTCACAATTTTTCGATTTGAATCTATATTTCAACACGTAATTATTTCGGCCATGAGTTCCAATCGTCAAATACGGAATCAGATTTTGAACATCAGCTTTTAAAGCTTTGGAAAAATTCCGCTTGCTATCTTAACACGGATATACACCTGAACACAGACTTCACCGAAGGTGGAAAACTTCCTTGGGGAGGTGGGGGGAGGGGCAAACGAAGTCGCTACAACCTCCATCATGTGACCCTTAGTCCTCCTTTCACATTTGGTTGAGATTGGATAAGTAACAACCGAATGTATCGCAGTCAGACAGACACATAATTGCGTACAGTATTTCAGTATGATGCTGAAACAATACTTTTTTCTAACCTATTGGCTGCTGAATCATTTACCATCTGTGGCCTAGCCTTAATTGCCACTGCTGCTGACTTATTTATTGCGAGGAATTGAGGAGAGAGTTAAAGAAAAAAGTAAGTGGGATAAGAGTAAAAATTAAGGGGAAAGGAAATGTATTGGGCATACAAGGTGGCCCGCAAAGGAGGGGGGCTGAAGGTCGAGGGGAGGGGGGAGATTACCCAATTTTTATGTGCACACTGTGCAGTATTAAGTGGCCATATTACGTCGATCCTTCATTGCAGAATGTTCCACTTCCATAAAGTTTATATTGTGTCGATCAATTTTTTTTTTTTTTAACATCAAGTTTTACCTTTCACACGATTAAAACCCTATCTTTCCAATTTTGTTTTTCTCAGGCCTTCTTCAAAAGCGTCTGAAAAAGGAGAAGCGTGCTAAGCGGAGACTGCAAGAGGCCCTGGAGTTGGAAGTGCAAAGACGAAGCCAGGCGGAGCAGGCCTTAACACAAGTAGCCTGTACGGATGCACTGCAAGGCCTCGTGGACAACACTCATCACGGATATGGTTCGAACCTGCCACCTTTAAAGAGAATATCCCAGCCATGCCACGCCGCAATTATTATCAAATGGTCAATGCACCCTTTGACTTCATCTTCATGCATCATAAGTCGCATGGGTGGTGATGTCATGTTCCTTTTCATTTCACCCTTCAGTTGAGTCCGGGCCAGAGGAACGGCTCTCTTGTCCCGTAGAGTCGTTAAACAGTGAGATTGAATCAAGCACGCGATCCGAGAGTGACCGGAACATGCAAGGTAAACTAAGTGCTCAATTTCCTGCACACTCCCGAAGTTAGTACACTGGAGCTAAACCTAGCAAGTCACGATGGAGTGACCAGAAAATTGTAAAGATTACGTTACATTTTAAGGAGATTGCTTCAGTGTGTGTGTGTGTGTGTGTGTGTGTGTGTGTGTGTGTGTGTGTGTGTGTGTGTGTGTGTGTGTGTGTGTAAATTTAACCAAGAGTTTACTTGTCTTGCAGATACATGTTTGTTCTACAAGAAACCCACACTTTACTGAGGCATACTGTATAAGCAGCAAAGGACAAGAGGAACCAAGGCAAACGGTTTTAAACAACAACGGTGGGACATTTGTGAGTGCAAAGTGGTGGAGATGGATGACGAACCATCAACGAAGGAAGACAAACGCTTATGTGGAGTTCAGGACAATGGGATAATTTGGGAATTAACGGATACAAGTTCACCATTATGAAATAACATTCAGTATTCACGTTCATCATCTCTTCAATCCTCAGATGTTTGATTAGAGGGTGAAGGTAGAGAGCGAGAGAGGTTTGGAAGGTAAAGAGTAGCGGATTTATGGATTTTTTTTTTTAAAATACCACATTTTTATTTATAAAACACAGTCCTTGTAAATAATAAACACAACCCCCCTCCCCTCCGATCAAAAGCAGCAAGTGTAAGACGCTGTGCTTCCCCATACACGCGTCCTCACGGCACCCGCTTCTCGAATTGTTTTCTTTCGTGATTGCCGGAAAGAGAGTCGGACTTATATAATATTATATAATGTACGTATTCCAGTAGTGAAGGGAGTGCTTGGAAAAGGAAAGCACGAACGGGACAACGCGCGTGTCAGATATAGATGTGATGCAATTAGGAGGTTTGGATTTGTTCATCAGGTTCAGTTATTTCTTTCATTGCAAGTGACTCACAGTAAAATGCAGCAGATCCTTCAAAGTGTCATGGCTCAAAAGTTTTATCTTTCTTCTTTTTTCCCCCCTGTAAACCGTATCAGACGTTGAAGGTTGAGTCCTTAAACCTCCTGCCCTCGTTGATTGGTTCTCTTTTTTCTTTTTTTTTCTTGCCTCCTCATGCGTATACAAAATAAAACTAGCATTTCTTACCAGGAATGCACTTCCCATCTGCTTGCTTTCCTATCCCTCCGACATGCCCGGCCACTGCCTCCGCGCAACAGATTATAAAACTGTATTTTGTAATTCTATAAATAAAGTACGATTGTTTAAAAAAAGAAAGAAGAAAATCACTGCATATAATGTTTTTTTTCTCTCAAGATGTTGTTGCAATAGTTAATGAAAGGAGGGAATCAAATATTGTTATCGCAGCTCCATTAGCGACTGTGCAGTCCTGTTTTATACGCGAGTTAAACCAGTGGTAATAAGCCTGGTGTTGGCTTAATGGTTAAGGTAGCTGGCTGAAGATCTTAGGGTCTTGAGTTTGAGCCCCTGTCATTTCATTAAATAATACTTGGTCGGATGACTCAGTCTGTCATCCTTCCGAGGTTGGCAAAATGAGTACCAGCTTACTGGTAACTAGGGGCAACTGCATCAGCGGCACAGCTGCGCTTCCAGAAAATGATGTAACCAGCAGCCATATGAAACAACAATCAACGGTGATGATGTGTTTGCAATTGCGATGAAAGGTTTTGATGTGTATTAAATCAAGGGTGTGTTCATTATTTATGAACGATGTCGTTTGGAGATTTGTCATGAGCAACATGTTCATCGTGACCACATCCGTGCACTTCGTCCGACTTGCGGATGGAATTGTTCACTTCTCTGCATCACAAATCCTCGTTTATTGATTCGTGCAATTCCATAGCGTTCACCCCCACTTTGGATCCTGACCCAGCTACAAACTGTCATCCCGGTGTTTCACAGGAAGGGTGATTCATCAATGCGTGTGCTGTCCCTCGGATGGACGTTAAACTGGGAGTCACATCTGCCGGCATTAGTTGGTGGACGTTAAAGATCCCACGGTGTCCTTTGCGAAGAGGAGGCGAGCAATCGCCGGCAGCCTGAACAAATTACCAATTTCTGCTCTAACCGACGGAGGGCACTGCATCAGCGGCACCCCCAGCAAATGTTGCAACTCGCAGCTACATGCTGCATACAAAAGGAAAGAAACCCTCACTTCCATGGAGTTTGTAATTTTTGTGTGATGACTTGTCTCTTCAAACGTTCCAATAGAAAATAATTGCTCGAATTTAAGCTGGGCCTACGAGCAAGCGATGCCATTCGACGTCGATGCCCGTCTGGAAAGTGGAGACAAATGACATGGCCATTCTACATTAACCAGTGTGTCCTCGTCTAATCCCTTATATTGTATTCCACAAACAGGAAAAAGTAGTTCTGAAGTGCCTCAAGATGCTGTCCATATCATGATGAACGTGGCACCAATAGGACCAAAACTGTTATTTACTACATCCAAAAACACACTGAACAGTCACTCTTTCCACTTGATTGTCTTGACACACAATAGGAAAGCCTCCATTTCATTTAACACAAAAACTATCAATCATAACATTTACAGAAAACAAGAAAAATTTATTGTGCATTTGAAATTCCAAAATAAATTTAAAAAAAATTTTTAACGTCTGGCTTGAGCTCTCGACCGAGCTGTTTGTTTGGTTGAGCTTTCAACCGAGCTCCAGTAATTGGTTGGTTACCTTCTCATAGACGTTGCCTTAAGTCGTGGAATTGATTTAGGCCGGATGCGCAGTGTGACCACTCCTTGGCTTTTTTTCACAAGATCTTGGCTTTTCGTTGTTCACCTTGGCGTCTTGGTTTTCTCCAGGTTTTCTTGGCGTATAGGTTTTCTATTATCATCGCTTTTCTGAAACCTTGTGAATTCTTGGCTTTTTTCATTGGCTCACCTTCGCATTTATGAAAAATGAGGAGTGGTCACACTGCGGGATGCCAGCAAAGTGATCCGGCTTATCAACGATACTGTTACTCCCTTTGACTTCGATCGGTTCATCTTCGCCGAATGCGGATAGCACACTCTCTCGCAAACTCCAACGATACGTCTAGCTTTAGGTCATTCAAAGGCACCCTCATTGAGCATGCCTTGGGGAAATAAATACTGTCATTCAGAAAAGCCACTGGTACTATTTAGTAAAATTCCTTGGTTTTTAATTTTTTTTATGAATACTAGGCGTTCCTACCCATCACTTCGCTGACGGCCTTAACCAAAAGACAGCATGTTGTACTTCACAAACATATTGCATGTCTATCTGTCATTCTCAATGAGGATGTTTAAATGAAGTGAAACACATGAAAAAGGATCTTTATAAGACGTTGTTGTGGTGGTGGTGGTTGTTGTTGCTGTTTGTGCACACCTTCCATGTACTTTAATATATTTTTCTTTTGATTTGAGAAGTATTATACTATATATAATGTTGTGTGCTCCTCCAGTGTCTTTTTAAAGGGGTCCTGCTGTCTTAGAATAATAAACGTTACCTACCGTCGGAGCCGCCACATTCAATCGCAAGAACGTCTCCTTCTTCAATCTACCAAAGGTGGACTTGTAAAACAGTCACGTTTATAATTAAACGGATACAAAGTTTTGTTCCAAGTAAATGGATCGTTGGCTTGCCAACCAAGTAAATTGGTCATCGGCTTGTCCAACGGTATTTTTTTTAACCTGCGACGTGGTGTTTATGTTGTGGGTCGATCTTATTGGAGGTCGATTTTTGAAATGTGCACCCACCCACCCACCCGCATTTGCCACTTGACTTCACCCACCATGGCACTCAGCCAAAATAATATGGCCGCCATCTTGGTTTTCTGGTGGGCCGATAAGACATCAGGCCTGCAGGCCTCTGCTGTTAAAACACTGCATAGATTTGTTGCATCAGATTTCTATTGGATTTGTTTGGGTCGATGTTACTCACGATGAGGGATACCCCCAAAAAATCAAATCAATGTCGCTTCCCGAAAAAAATGGCATTCAATAACTTTTGAATAGCCTCATAAGCCTGGTGTTGGCTTCGCGGTTAGGGTGGTAGCTTGGGATCCTGGAGCCCTGAGTTTGAGCCCCGTTGGCTGCTGAATTAACACCAGTGGGTTGACTCAGCCTGTCATCCTTCTGAGGTTGGTGAAATGAGCACCAGTATACTGGTAATAGGGGCACTGCATCAGTGGCATTGCTGCGCCCGAACCAATGATGCAACCAGCACACAATGAGAATGGCCCCTTATTGGGGTTAAACAATCTGTGACTGTGTGATGAATCAGCTTGTTCTGATATAACTGTGGTGGAGGATGACATGGATGAGAGATGTTGAGTTAATCTTTGAATAGCACATTAGATGTGTTTTCCAATCTTCCCTTTTCGGGATTTTGTCGCAGGCTGTGACCAAAGTGCAGTCATTCTTGTTCTTATTCCAGACAGCAGGAATCCTTTATGTTTGGAATGAAGGTTGACACACGGACAGACACTTTTCCTTTTCGCAATTCTGATTCTGATGTACCATGCTCTGTTAAAGAGCGTCAGTGCTGCCGAAGCAGTTTCTTGGTAAGGTTTATACTGGGTAGTTTGCCATTGCCTTCCCAGTCGTATTTTGGGCAGGAAATTGGAATTTGTTCAGGGTGCCAGCGATAGCTCACCTACTCGTTGCAAAGGACACCGTGGGATCTTTACTGTTCACCAACTAATGCTGGCAGATGGGACACCTCGTTTACCAGCCATCCATAGGATGGCCCAAGCATTGATGAATCACCCTGCCTGATAATTAATAGCTGGGTCTGGATTCGAATCCAAGCTGGATAGCTCAGTAACTTGGAGGTGAGTGTGTTTTTCTCACCATGCCCAAAGCAATTCTATCAGCCATGCTGCCAGCCCCCTTCTAGTAATCGATAATATTAAATATGATGCTTCTGATTCTCAATCAGTCAAATGGATGAGCAATCATATCCAAATCAACACACCAATGACCTATTTCATCATGCTTGGCTCTGTTATTTCATCAAATGTGCTGTGCAATCTTCAAAGTGGAGTGGACAAGGCCTTGATAGTCGAGTGGGTAAAGCCTTGATAATTGAGTGGGTAAGGCCTTGATAGTGATGTGGGTAAAGCCTTGGTAGTGGTATGGGTAGAGTCTTGGTAATCGTGTGGGTAAAGCCTTGGTGGTGGAATGAGTAAAGCCTTGGTGGTGGTGTGGGTAAAGCTTTAATAATCGAGTGGGTAAAGCATTGGTCCCCGATAAAGTGGGTAAAGTAAAGTGGAGCCCTATACTGCGGCCTGCGAGGACTTTCCAATCAAAACACATCTCCATGTAGCAATTTTAAAGGGGATTACACAATGCCACTGCCGGCCACTGCCGGCTGGCGCCGTGACCTGAAAAGCCTTACACAATGCCGCTGCTAGCCACTGCCCTCAACGTCTCCATGCAGGGAAGAGGCAAGCTGGTCCACAACCTCTATGGCTGCATCCAGTCCTTCGAGAACAAGCTGGAGCTGTGGGAGTCACAACTGCATGCCGGCCGACTCGACCACTTCACTGCTCTGCAGGGCCAGCACGGTGAGGATGAGACCGTTTTTGATGGTGAGAGGTATGCTACAGAGGTGGCCCGTCTGAAGAAGGAGTTCGAGAAACTATTCCAAGACTTCTGCAAGCACAAAGTCAGCTTTGAGATCTTCGCCATGCCCTTCTCATTCGATCCCTTGCAAGCCCCAACGGACCGGCAGGAGGAGCTGATCGAGCTGAAGAGTGACATCGACATCAAGGCCCAGTTCCTGGAGAAGGAACTCCAGGAGTTCTACAGGGGGCTACCCCGCCAGACCTTCCCCAACCTAATCAAGTATGCCCAGAAGTTGTTTTCCATGTTTGGCAGCACATACTTGTGCGAGCAGTTCTTCAGCAAGCTGAAGTACTCCAAGAAGAAGAACCGAAACGCCTTGTCCAACATGCACCTGGAAGACACTCTTCGTGTTGCTTCCTCCCATCTGGTGCCCGACATCAACTCGATCCTGGGAGAGCAGAAGCAGTATCAAGTTTCTCATTGACTGAAAATAATGCATCAAGTTTCTCATTGACTCTGAAAATGTTTCTCAGTATGAAGTTTCTCAATAAAATGCATCAATTTTTTTCTGGCTCCCAACATCCTTGGGAGTAGTGAATGTGACCCGTGGGATCAAAAGGTTGGGGACCACTGGGGTAGAGCCTTGATAATTCGAATCGAGTTGGTAAAGCCTTGGTGGTAGAGTAGGTAAAGCCTTGTTGCATTGTCTTCAGTGTTGTAGGTTCGATTCCTATGGCAACTTAGAAATCTGTCACAGGAATAAGATGGTCACCACCATGTCTATTTAGCCATTGATAAACCAAAATGGCCACCCAACAGCCCTGTACCGTATTGACACACTCTAAAAGAAGTCACGTGCCAGAATAAAAACATTTTGATGATTTGGCAATTTAAAGTTTCGATGTTTTTTTTGGGAAGATTTCCTCGTTATTTGATGTACTGATCAATTGAGGGGTCGTCACACATTGCTCACCAGTGGGACCATGACCCCCTTCGTTGTCACCCTAAAGTGTGAATTCCCAGAGTTTCATTTATTTATTTAAACTTTTGTTACAGCTCAACCACACAATTTCCCTACCCAGATGTTGTGTAACACGACAGTCAGCAGAGGGCGATAAATATTGAAACATTGCATTTTTATCCTTCACGTTGGTGCATATCCTGTAGTCGATGAAGGATATTGCTGAACTGGTTACCATCATCACCAAAGGACTTCAAAATAAAGGGAAATAAGTCCCAGTGGTGCTACACCCCTCCCCCCACTCCCCCCCAAAAAATGTAACATGAAATTGTTGAAAATACAGTGGTGCATTCATTCTTCCAAATATTACATCCTTCATACTCCACAATGCAGCACCCAATGGTGCTGGAAGTGGGGGAAGAAGGGGTGCAATTGTAGCTTGAAATATTTTTTGGGGGAATGAAAGGTAACTTTATACATGGTAAAGTATTTTTTAATTTTACTATAGCAGAATGGGTTCCCTTTTCATGGTGAAAAGTGACCGCTTTATCAGGAGGCGGAAGCACCATTATCACAGGCAAAAGGTGACCTTTTATGAAACCATTGGAACAAATTTTTATTGGTCCTCACGGCCTTGGGCGTTTTTGCTCGTCTGAACAAAAACAATAGGTTTCCCTATAATCCATATGATAATTCATTGACTGGTGTTTATGTGTTTGTTTGTTGGTTTCATGTTTGTCACACTACTCCTACAGTTCTGGCCCAATTACATCCAGACTTGCTACAGAGGATCAGCATGACCCCAATTAATGTATCGGGGGTGTTTTTATCTTTGCCGGTGGTCTTGGAGGGCTGAAGGGGGGGGGGGACGCAAATTCTCTTTGTAAATATGCATCATGTAGCACCCCCTCCAGGTGGTGGAGGGTATTACAAGTCTCCACTATTTCCTGTCCAGTGTTTCTGTCCCCACGTTTTGCAGTACAGTGTGGTGTTTGAATTATAAGCAGCAGGTATATTTTTGATTCATGCACATAAACCGGGTTATTTTTTTGCGTATACAGAGCTGTCACTTGCCGATACACTTGTACTCTGCTAGTAATAATAACTGAAGGTCTTTCAGGGTCTTAGGGGTCTTAAAAGGTCGAAGAGATATTTGCAGTCGAAAGGGTAAAAAGGTACTTCCCAATAGTACGTGATTAATTAACAAATTAATTAATTACGGGAACAAATCATCATCATTGTACCATACTCTTGATAAAGTGTCAGTGCTCAGAGTTGGGGACTAAAGTCGGCGACTGGCACTCGAGTCACAAAATTTTGCGACGTGACTCGAACTTCACCCGAAAAATTGACTTGAGACTCAGACTTGGGACTTGCTTGCAATTTACATGTGACTTCAGTTTGCAATGACTTGCTCACAATGTTCAGAAAATAATCGTTGAATAAACATTGGATTAAAACGGGGTTTTAAAATAAATGGTAAATTCTTTTCAGTCAGTGGCGTGCACGGTTCGGTCAATGACGGCATATACTGTGTACGTGTGTACTGTACATATGGAGCATGCCAGGGGCTCACAGGTGCCGGTTCGCATACCATTCTCCACCAAGGTTAAAGGGAGTGTCCACTCCCAAGACAGCACAGAGCACACAATGTTCAAGTATCAACTCCATGGATTTTGATCCGATCTTGATGAAACTCGATTATGTGTTCGATATCAACGTCGAGTTGTGTTTTCCTGGATGAGGGCATGCTAAGCCCATTGTGGGCGGAGCCACGCCCCCAAAATAGCCATTTTTAGGGGGTAGTCAGATTAAAAATCTATCTTCTCCTGGGGAATTGACTGAATGGAATGGGTTCTTCGGTATTTGAATAGCAAAATGAATTATCTAAAACTTGTTGTTGTCCGATTTTTCAGTTTCATCCCAAGGTCAAAAACTTAGAAAATTGCGAATTTTGACATAAAAATCATACGACCGCCCAAACTTTGGTCCTTTTCTTTTGCTTTGAGTATATGTGTTGTCGGCGCCGTCTGTGAAGTAAAACTGTATAAGTGTTGCCGTGTGCTCGGTAGTCGGTGGTATATCTGCATTGTGTTTTGCTTTTACATTTGCTTTTTGTGCATCATTGTGTGTTTCTTCTTCTTTTACATTTGCTTTTGGTGTAATTGTATATGTGTGCTTTCCGTTCATCGTGAAATAAATGTGCTTTATGTTGAACTGTTTTTCCCGTTTCGCTTCGTCTTTTCCTTTATTGAATCTCCATCTTACTTCACGTAAAGGGTTGGTCGTGGGCTAAAACGCCCGATAATTAATCGAACCGTCGGGGTTGACGATAAAACCGCTCGGTTATCCCGATAGTACGGAACGGGTCGCTTAAAGTGGCCCGTGTCCGAAGACGACCTGCGGCGAGGTGCGATCGCCCGGTCTACCCTCCGTGTGGTTACTTCGGTAGGTCGAATTTGGCGAGCAACCCTATCCCACGCGGGGGGGCGATTGGCACGATCGTGGTGAGGCCGAAAGGCCCACCCGTGACGAGTTCCCGGCGTTAGTCCGAGAGGGTCACGACGGGATTGTCCGTCCGGTGGGCGACGTGCCGCGATTCGAGTTACGTGGCCGTTGGCACGCCGGCGGGCGCGAATCCGCAACAATATATATA